>NW_020170407.1:456124-490738 GCF_000524195.1 Echinococcus granulosus | reverse complement strand
ATCCATTAATAGGCGGAAAGATACTCTATGGATAGGTTTGTCTGTGGGCCTTCCTCACGCCGGTACAGATTTCCGCCCTGCCAGTCGATCCAGTCTGCACAGTTAGTCCATCCTCCTCTCGTTTGTGGCCAAAATGCCATTATGATGGGGGCTTCAACTCTCTACTTTTTGTGATAGGTGCCGAGTTGAGAAAATCTCTACTGAGCTGCTATCAAGGATATTTAACTTCAGCGGGCATATAAATCAGCGAAAGGTAATAGAAAGGACAAGAAGAGCTGAAGGTAGACCAATGAGCACTTGAAGTGAGCACCCTTGGAAATGCCATATAAAAGCATGATAGATGGCACTCCTCCGAGAAGACGGCAGCATTTGGCCTCCTAGACGCAACCAAGATGAGTGACAAATGGTGATGACCTTCAGTGCTGCTGGCTTAACACTTCAGTGCGTGTAAAGCAAAACACTTGAAATCCTCTTCACAATGGCGACTAATCGGAGGTAACATAACGCAAGGAAAGAAAAGTGTAATGCAGGACCTTGCAGCAAGATATCAGTGTGTTGTTTTTGTGAGGCGGGTGATGATGTGATCGCTAATAACTGCATTTATCATGGCTGTAGAAGAACTCACCTCTTGGATAATTCCTTCACTTGACAGCTGGTAGTGCACTGATCGGTGTCTGAGAATCAAGCATGTTACACATGTTGTCTAGGTGGTCTCGACACTGACTGACTTCTGTAGGCTTTGAAATGCTGCTAAAATACCCACGCTTCGGTTCTATTTATGTGACTGTTCATAAGGTCTTCCTCACCAGCAAGCACTGGTAGGTTGGTGTTTTACGACCGCGTTATCAACGCGCTACTGCACATGCGTACCAGCACTCCTGCCTACAGCCCAAATTAGCGGTGTCTGAAATAAACCCGATGGATCTACGCTGGAATTAATTAACCAAATCGGTGATGGCAGCAGCTGCTTTTAGTTGATCATTTTATAGCTAAGCTTATAGGGCGGATGATAATATTCAAGACGTCCATGTTCTCTGTAGCTAGACACAATGAGGATTTGTACCTCATGTTGTTATGCACCCATTTGAAAGCCACTTCCCTTAAACGTTTACGCTATAGATCAACGCCGAAACGCTACCATTTGATCTATGTTTATTGTGGATATAAGAGGACATCTACTGGGATTTCTGTAATTACTTCACTACAGCATTCCTCGTCTTTCTTGCAGTCGTAAACAAGCCTCCCCTTTCAGGGACTGTAGAAAATTTATTACTAACATAGGAGAGAAGTGGACCTCTAGGAGCCTGGCTGGAAGGTCACGATGGCAATCGGAAGTAGAACTTGCAGCGCCATAAAGGTCTGCCTAGTTAAATGCGCTATTAACGAAAAAGTATCATGTTCAGACCTTGTCTTTAGATGCGTTACATCTAAAATTTCAGTAGTAACCTGTCTGAAATCATTCATTTTATTGTTCCTTAAGTTCGGTAATGAATATTATCTTTTTTGATTAAACAAATCAACTACTTCAATGTTACTTTTTTTAGTTGCATTACCATGAGGCCCCATTAGGGGTCGGAAATGTCCTCAAAGCGTCACTTTGGTGGAAATAACGTCAAATCTTCGCATAATTTTGTTGATTAGGTACTAGCATTAACGATCTTGACGTTAAAAATAGGTGTGGAGATATCACAGACGTGCTAATAAGGCAAAATTTGAATTCTTCACAATAAATGGTAATGAGAATTAAATAAAGCTCTTTAAAGGGATAAAGCAGTGCAGATCGTAGTCACAAAACACAAAATCTTTACTTCAAACTTGCCTTTAGTAAATATTACCACTAAAACCTATTGATAGAATGACTATGCTTGCTGTAAAACATCGTCTAGCCTATGGCGCTGCTTTCCATTTGAAACTCCCTCCCACCCCTCTCATACAGTACGCCACTCAAGGAGCGTGATATTCAGAAATTGTAAACAAACTTGCTGTACACACTGCCACCAACAGGTAATGCTCTTCCCGGTAAACCCACTCCCTACGTTATCTTTGATCCTGCCTAGCGGTCGGCTGGAGTTCACATATGGGACTCAATGCGCCCTAAGCAGGAGGGGTGATTACGAGAAGCGGCTGAAGCGGAGGTTCAAAGGATGAGGAGGCTAAGTGGTGATGTGATTTGCATTTTATTGTTTGTCAACTACACAGGCCTTTCATTTTTACCGATTAAGCAGCCAATTCGACCACATAACCTTCTGGTAATGTGTATACAAAAAATCATTTTTTATTCGCATATTTTCTTAAAATATTTCTACCGTAGAAGACGGAGTTCGAAGAAGAATAGGTCGATTCTATGAGGTCTACTGTATTATTTTTTTCCTTGCCGCCAAACCTAACGGTGTACTTTGATCACTTATGCGTCACATCAGTGACACTTCGGTACTTTAAAGCCGTTCAGTTAGATATATTCCCAATAAACTAGGGTTGGATTTTTATCAGATGAAGCAAAAATAAGACAGAAAACAAAGCAATAGAGTGGTGTGGATAGTTAAAAAAAGAAACTGTTTGTTGATTCCCTAAGCAAAGGGAAAGTAGAAGAAGGAATAACTTCTAAGCCTCAAAGACCAGTAATTTACTAGTCTTCGCACTTTCCACCTACTAATGAGAAAAGGCAATTTGCTGACTCACCAAATGGCTTGAAAAACAACAAATGACTTTTGCGATCCTACATTCATTACGCGGGTGAAAAATCCACATCTACAAACTATACCACGCTAATGAGGCACCATTTTCATTTCCAGATGACCGCGTCCGGTGACTGTAGACAGAATTTTGCATCTGATGCGATCTTTTCGTTTGGTACAGCAAAACGCAACTTGACTAATGAATAAGTTAAAGACTGTAGCATTTCTTGCCGCATGTTAGGAAACTTAGCTGTGGGAGGATTCACACATCCGTATTCCCCTGTGCCTATTTTTCCAGGTTACTCCCATTACCTTCTTTTCGGATAAAAAGTAAACAGCAACATGAAAAATAGTTAAGTAAAAGCGAAATAGAAGCAGACTTAGACCACTGGCTTCTAAAGATGTGGCATTTTCAGCTAGTTTGTCTTGTCGGGAATGGTTCAAAGAAGTTCTTCGTAGATTATTTATTGTTCGATTTGTTATAAATTTTTTTGCTTATGGACCACATTTTTTTCTAAGAATAACATAAATAAATCATAAAACAGGACTGTTTCTAAATCTATTAATGTATAAACAGAACCAGGTGCTATAGTGACCAATTTTACCCCTCCAAATTGATTTGTGCTGCCTCTATGTAATGAAAGATTAAAAAAACCAAATGCATAAGTTAAGAACTCGTGTTTTAATGAGCACTATATACAATAAGAAGGATATACTCCGAACATCCACCAAAGTACATTATGGCGCTTTTCTTAGCGCAGTAGAGGGTAAAGTAGGCATATGAACAAATCGACTAGTTTACACGCACACACAACAACGGCAACAGAGGCGATCAAATGACAAGATTATGAGATAAAAACGTCTCAATTATGAAATACTATTTACAAGATCAAGTGCATTAATAAGTGGACTCCTTCAGTCTCTACCCTTGGATGTTATCTCCACGTCTGCTACAATAGTCCGAGGTTCGGGAGCGCTGAGCTCCCTCCGTTGAGCATGTATTGGAAAGGATCTTCGTAGACGCCTTCGCAAAGATGGCATAGTAATAATGAGAAGGAAGAAATTTGCGATAGAGTCTATTTGAAGGAGAGTATTTGCAATTGTATCCCACAGCTCTAGAGCTTCATCGGGATCACTTGCGATGTAGTACATGGACAGAGCAAATGTCGGAAATTCAAATATCGTGCAGAACACCGCAATAACCGTAACTGCAATCGAAGCACGAAGATGATTATCTCTACCTCCATATTTACTGGTCAGTCGGCGGATCGAATTTTCCGAGTGCTTTTTGCATGGCTTTAGTTGAAAGATGATAAGGGTTGTGAAGATCAAAATGAGCATCCAAGGAAGTAGGGTTTGAAAGGAGAAATAAACGGCAGAAAATTGCTTAAAATTGGATAGGAGGAATACTTCTGAAAAGATGCAATAAGAGGATAGTCGTGTGCTATAACAGACGCTAATTTTCTGATCAAATCGACGTGTCCCCGAAATAATTATACCGGTGAGAGCGAACAAAGACATCAGAAGGAGGAAGAACCGTTTTTGTCGTAAGCACCTCTGATAACAACGTGACGCAAGCGGCCAGATAACCACCTCGGCTCTTGCGATTGTGATTAGTGTGATAGCCCAATTGCGTCCACAAATTCCTGTATCTCGAATCCAATTAAAGAAGCTTGACACCGGAGGTAGAACCGAGTAAATGTACGTGAGACTCCCATTAGCTGGCATAGGAATGGTACCTTTTTTTATCGCATTGTACGCAAAGAGGTTGATTACTTCACCGCTGGAAGAAGCGGCATGGTAAAGGACCTCAAAAAGGCAGAATATGATGAGTCCAACTTGCATGGTGGTTCGCCTTGAGCTGGTGTGCTGAACCTTGTGATTTGTTCCAGTGGAACAGATTTTTGAGTGTATTTTTGATTGGTTATACTTTAAATGGGGACTGTGATAGTCCAATAGGAGGAGTATGAGAGCCCACAGGTTAAAAAAAGCGCCAAGGACGGAGAGAGAAATGGACACGTAGAGGCGAGCGAAACTGGGGTACACAATTGCCTCCATTCGATCCACCTGACATGTTTCCAGGAATCTGACGCTAATATAACTGTCCCAATAGAGTGAACAGTTTGGAAGCGCATTGTTTTCTCCCTCTAAATTGGTCATAACGTAATAATGAGAAGCGTTCGAATGTTATGTTCACAGACTATGCCATACAGCCGATGCTGGCTGATGATTGGCTGATCTGTTGGGCAATTTCAATTGGTCAACGGGCAATTGAGGGTCTACATCTTCATCTCACGGTTGGTTAAATGGTATAATTGAAAAATATATCAATTAACCATAAATATATATTTTTTGGTAAGCAGTAGAGATACGGGTATTACCAGCGACTCGTTTCTACGAGACGCAAGAAGTCAAATTTGTCCGTCTCTTACCTTGGTAAAGCTGATCCACTTGTTACACCCAATGTGAAATATGCGTTGGTTTCTAAAAACAAACCAATGTGTAAATTGCCAGAAAATACAATATTCTGACACATTTTGATGCATTAGCATCTCGCTATCATGTGACAATTCATTATAGACTTAGCTCAGTAACAAATTGTAACGCATATAAGATGATGAAATAATTTCGTGTGATTGTTTAAAAAGACAAGCTTTTGCAATAACACGGACCTGTATATCCTGCTTTTGTAAGACGCTGTCTTCAAAAAACAAATATTCAAGTCCCAATCTTCTCTGCTTCTAGCTCACTTCTTTTAGTGCCACCGACAAGGCAGAGTATTTCTTCTCACTTGAAAAAGAATGATAAGGAAACAAGGATGAGGATTGGGCAACATTTTTTCCGTCCAACATCCTAAAGTGAAAAAATCTTCGTTCAACAAAGCCTTTTGAGTGTGTGGTATGAGATCTCTTACCTTCTTACTAGCAGAAGGCTTTGTTCCAACAAATTACTAGTCCTAGTTTCCCTTATGAGGTACTTTTTCCTGATTTGCATCATGTTGAGTAGGCACCTACAATGGAAGCAAATGCTTCTAAAATGCACCACGAATAAGTAGTAGTAAAGGATTGAATACCATGGCATCATATCCTCTCAACGGACTTAGTAACAAGGCTTCCGCAACTGGATTTTATGATATAAATGTTAACCTTAGTTGGAAATTGGAGCATAAAAAGGAGAACCTTACTGATGGGCTGATATATATCTGTGTTTTATAATGCATGGTCACCTAAAACCTTTGACTCCGATTGTCAAAACTTTTTAAGTATCTACCTTCATATGCTTAGTTAAAATGTAAAAAACAAACAAAATCTATTTTCCTCATTTAATTGCCCCAAAAATCATTCACAACTTTTCTCTATTTATGGAGCATTAAGCAAGCTTAATGCAAGTACCTGCCTGCATAAATGTGTGTCGGTCTATGCATGCCGTATTCTACATTGTCCTCTGTACTGCTTCCCTTTTTGAACGGTTGGAAGATCAGTTGAATACAGTAATGATGTGCTACCTTAAAGAGCGGCAGCAAAGTTTACGACCTTAAACAATTAGGCTCTCTCGGTGAATCACTTAAGGATGGTTCCTCGACTCGGGATTAAAGTGATGACATATTCCAGCAATATTTGACGCAGCAGGTGAAACATCTTTTAAATTTACATCAGGTGGGAAAAATTGTGAGGCTTCAAACCAATTTGTTGCATTAACCTTAGATTGTGGCAACCTTTAGAGCCCACTAATTTGTTATCTTTTAGGTAGGCTATAAAAATTCACGGGTGGGAAAGGATTGTTTGCATGTGATCGGAAATGACTTTCCCATTCCAAAGTTGGTAGAGCAAAATGAACATACCGTTGGACATACCCATACAATTTGGTCACTTATCTACTTCACAATTCATATGCTAGAAAATGAGCTAGCTTTATGCTTGGCGTTATTGTTGATGGTGGCCTACCGATAATAGCTGGGATCCATCAGCTTGATACACTTTGATACAGCCCAAAAGTAAACGAGAAGAACTAGTAGGAAGGGTTGTACTTTAAAAGGACGGTAACAAGAGAGGGAGATACTGACTCATCCTCCCCATTGCCTTGGCCACAATTTTCCAACTGATGACTATCACATTGCCTTGCTATTAGCGTTTGACATTCGCCTTCAAAATAGATTGAACAATTGAAAGGGTTCAAGATTGATCTAAAAAGTAGTAAAAATTCAATTCTGCTTTAAAAATTACTCCCATTAGAACCTAATGTAGTTCTAAGATGTATTTTAGCCACCCAATTCGCAATAAACCACACCGGTATGGAAAAAGATTTATTATTAACGCACAAAGGAGCTGGAGAGCTATAGATAAGTACAAACCGCAGAATGCACTGCTTGCGTGATTAAATATACATCAAAACAAATATTAAATCACTGCTTATCCCTCTCTTCTTTAAAGCTTTTGCCTCAGCCACTGCCTGTGACACTCTTCTGCTTCTGGAGCTTTGGGTTTCATGTGTACGCTTCGACCATCCGCCAGCCAAGACTGAAGGTGGTATGATGAATTCGTCTGATAGGGAGAATATTGCCTATCAGTAGTGGTGTACTTTGCAGATTTGGTAACGATTTCTGTACATTACGCTTTCTGCAAAACACACTGCTTCAGGAGAGGGTATGTTGCAAAAGTCGATGTCATATCAACGCCTCTGAAGGGAGTCGGTACCAATCTATCCATTCACAGGGGACATTTTTGGTGCCTTTAAGGGTTTATAAACGTGATTATTGACTGCTTTTATCAATGGATCGCCTCAGATTTTCCGTGGAATTAAAATAATTCATCTGTAAGGCATAGAATGCTTTGGAGGCTGCCATCATGCCTTCAGAGGGCCTTACAAACTGTGGAGAGTGAAAAGCCTATTTTGCTCCACAGCTGCACTTCAAGACGGAATAGAGAAATACAACCTATTTTTCTTTTGCGATCTCCTGGAATTTGTCTATCTGTTGATGATTATTCTTTCTTGGCATTGGACAATCGGAATTGGGTGGTACGAAGGTAGGTCATGGTGACATGTTGCGAACAAGGGAGATAGAGAGGTGACTTCCCGAGGAGCTCACAGCAAGTTTGCTTTACTTTAAAAAGAAATCACATAAAGATTTGAACAAAAAACGCTCAACAGTTACTAAATCTTTTTTGTAAAAAGCAGGCGCCTTTGTTTTTCCCATCCTAAAGAGTCCTTTTAGCAAAATTAACCCTTGTAGAAGCAAAATTGTAAAACCTTTATTCCGTCATCATTAAACAATTAAAACGGACATATAATGTTGTTAAACTAAAGAAGAAACCTCAGAAAGAGGTAATTTGTTTGTAAAAGCTTCCTAATATATCTTTAGCTAACTTTATTTAGCCAAAGTACAATCACATCAGTGACGAACAGTTCTCGAACAATTTTATTAGTCTAAAATGACTAAAAATGGAAACTGGGTGGAATATACTTTTCCTTTTCCGCCTTTAAAAGACTATTCTTCTGTGTTCGCAAAGGCTCGGCATTAACTTTTCCAGGGCTAACTTACTCTTATTTAGGTCTTAACTAATTACCTGCATTTGAAGTTTGCTTAAGATAGCTCACATTTTTTGTTACAGATACGGAAGTAATTAATAGGAATTGTTAAAAAACCTGCATCGAATGTGTTTAAATGAAGTTTCTAGAAATCCGGTGTCTGAGGTGCGACCAAATGTTCTGGCACACCAATTGGGACTTGCTGCATGTCTGCCCTTCACAAAGGAAAGCCGTTAGGACTTCTTTGTTACTTCTTTCATAAAACAAAACCTGCGAAAATTTAAACTTACTGTTAAGTAAAAATTTTATCTTTCATCTTTAAAATTTGCCACTTGTAATTATGATCTGATAAGGAAGTAGTGAGACTTGTGGATCACGTGACAGCCGAAGCCGAGCGAATGGATGCCGCTAGCTGGATGGGTAAATTACTGGCAGGCGCTACATGAAATGGGTTTGTCCTCCTTCTCGTGTTAAGGTGTCTGGATCTAGCAGACTTCCTTTAGGGCTCAAAAAATGCAGTACATGTAAAAGATAAAAGCCAATGATAGTGGTATTGTTCAACTAAAAAAATTCCACCGATGCAACTACAGAGAATGGACTTTCTTTCAACAAGACACAGCAGCCTGGTCACACACAGCAATACTTACTTGATTTAGTTACTAAACGCTTTCGAAGCTCCCTTTTTTTACTCCACAGAAATAAATTGCCTTTAGGTTAATTGTCAAACTATCAAGAGGGCACAACACCTTGCCAGAATTAATCTCCACCTTCAAAAATGTCACTCTAAATGATAACCGCCTATAATATACAAACAAAAGCGTTTTACGAGAGTCTGCAGGGTCAAAGTGTACTAGGAAGTAATAAAAATCCTAAAAAGTAAAGAGTAGATCAAAATATACGATTAGACATATTATATTTCAGATCATTTGAGCATATTTAGGGTCAAACAGTGAAACTTCCACTTCAGTCTAGGTCATAAATTAAATCGAGTAGATGGAAATTTCGGATACTTTTTTTTGAAGAAAACCAATAGGAGAATTATATGGCCTTTAGTAATGGCAGCTAAATTTGTTTTTCTCCTTGCCAAATCCCTAAGGGGGCAATAAAAATACCGTGTAGTTATAAAAAATGAAGCAACATTTGTTTAAAACAATGTGTTTGAAAAACAGTAATTGTTTAAATGAGGCAAAAGCAGTAGCCTATAAAGTCTTGGATGAATAAGTCTTTGGACGCAAGAAATTCATTCAAATTTCTATTCATTTAAATGTAAGAAATCCTGAATTATCAGAACTTTGAAAAGTGGTTTCTTCTTCACAGTGCATGCTTATGCATTATGTTGGATAAAGCAAAAAATTCCATGCTATTTTTGGTAGATGTCAAGGCCGTAACCTTCTATGACCTGTGGAGAAGGTGCGTTGTGCAGTGGGATTAGATCCTTCTCTCAAGTCAGGATTCTCTCTCTTTTTGTACTTACATGCCTCCCCAAACTATCCATTTGCATTTACGTAAAATGGGAAGTGAATGGAAAATGGGTCCCCAGTCTACTGACAGCAGATGACAACAAATTATCCAAGGTGTCCATTATGCACGCTTTATGACGACGAATGTCGGCTGTCTGACCTAGTTGAGGTGGGAAAGGACCTTTGTATTCCTGTACTTGTAAAGTGAATGTATGCTCTCAAGCGACCCACTGACAAGTACCCACTTCCGGGGCAAACAATTCTTCATGTTCAGAAGGCTTGATTTGAGGAAGACTAGACACCACTTATAAATGCGAGCTATTTGAATAATGGCGAAAATGTACAAGAGAGGCTTCTTTTCTCCAAACAGACTGAATGGAGGTGCTAATTCTAGAAGACGACAAAAGACCTTAAGTCGCCCAACAGAAAAACGTGGATTTTAGAATAGGAGAGAGAGAGAGAGAGGTAGGATAAGAAATCCTGCCTGCGGGCTATTTTCCCCTCCCTGAGGCATAGGCGAAAGGTCCCCATCGTCCCTCTATACCTTAACAATTTATAATTTCCGATGTGGGTATGCCTTATTGCCAATTCATAGAAGGCCTGAGGGTGGGGCACTGGTGGAAGAGGTAGACTAACTCAATCCAAATCAACAAACATCCTTTTTTTGACTGGTTATACTACAGAGCGCAGATATCTCTTTGAGAAGGAAAAAAATCTAGCAGTAAATCACTTCAGAAGGATTGAGGCCCCATTAACTATCAACAAATCCCGAAAATTAAATTCTACACATTGACCGCTCAGGTGGCAAAGTCAGGAACCAAGGAGTCGGGACCTGCTATGTACCCCCTATCCAAAGTTTTACTGCATAGCGTGGGAAAAGACTCGCGATAGAGTATCCTCCAGCCTTTACCAAATGGCTTCGCCTCCAATAAGTTTGACTATTTAGACAACATCCAACTTTCCTTTGTGAAATTTGGGCAACGTTTCTCCTTTCACGGTTCTTTACCAAAGGCGTGCAACTAGTTAAGGACACTCATAAGTATGACCGCGTATGAAGGAGTTTCGGTGGCTATTTGGCGCCTCTGACCTTTTATAGTGGCAATGTGTCAGGTACATTTAACTTCCCCCCACACGAATTATGCTTTCTTTTCTCTTGTTGTACTATAAAGCAATTAGAGTACCCAAAAGAACCCATCTTTTGAAATATACATTACCACTACCCACCTTTTAGTGGTTTAGCCCAAAAGCTTAGTTGTACGCCTCCGCATTTCCACCCTGACAAATTTCACGATCCACATGCCAGTTCGTGGGATTTGACTTAGACGGTGTGAAGAAGTAAAGAGCAATATGAGCTTGTTCCCAAGCATCTTTCTCCACTTAGTTAATTCTACTACATTTTAAGATAATAAACAGATCTACTTTGCAAATATTTAAAAATAAGACGGGTTAAACACACGCTCGTAAGTTAATTTGATCAGTAAAAATGTGTACATGCCCGATTTGGAGAAATGTCAATTACAGGTGTTAGGTTTGGAGCGGTTCCACACCTCTCCTTCTCCGTCGTAAATGAGGAGGCTTAATGCCCATTTACAGCGGAATGTGCCATATGGCTAATTTCCCTCAGAATACCAGCTGTTCGCTCAGTTAAGTACTCCGGGATGAAGGTAACATCAAAGGAAAACGAACTTTATTAGGACCTTGACTTGGTGGTTTAACTAGAAAATGTATGCTGGAATCAAGAAGTCATCTTCATCTTCACGCTTTTGCAATATGGAGGCAGTCTTTCCTATCTTCTACCCTCATCACCCATGCTTAAGAAGTAGCTGTACGGATGCAGGGCCGCATATAATTACTGCCAAGAGGAATAATGAAAGAGGCTCGGAGCTGGTTTATGCGGAACAAATTGATAACAACTGAAGAGATTAGGGGAAAGCTTATATCACCCATACTCAAATGGGTGTCACAGGAATCAATGAGTGAGTAGTAGCAAAAGTTAATTAGAAATGTGAGAGTATTGTATCCAAAAAGGTGGTCAAAATCTTGATTTTTTAAATAATCCATAAATTATGAAAGCTTTTTTATTATTCCACTCTCACATGTAAGAGATTTTTCCTAAGAGAACCCAAAGTACTCAGAAAATACTCATTTTAATAAGCCATATAAAAGATAAATAAAAATGGTTGATTCGGTTATTCGTGTCTTAGGAAAAGTTCATATTGTATTTATTTTGAAATGTCCAACTTTGGCAAAACGTCAATTAATGAAAGCGCAGATGACCTCAATTTAAAAATTGTATCCAAATATAATTGCTCGCAGTAGAATAAATCTTAAAAGGCGTTATTAGTAGGCACAATGTTTGCAAGAAGTAAGAATCATGGCGATTGTAGGGTATTTGTCTTGTGCCAGTTGTCTGATTTAAATGTAACACGTTTTGTAGTTTAAATTTCTACCTCTAGTGAACTTCTAATCACCTTGATTTCTAAATTTAAGTCTACCGATTTAGGCTGGCATGGACTTAATGGCATGTAACGGTTTCAAGTTAATAATGACGGAAATTTTACTGCTTATCACTTTTTGCCAAAAAACGTAAGTCGCACGTCATGCGCTCTTCAGGGGTGGGAGCATCATCATCATCGTCGTCATTATCAAGATACCAACGTCTACAATATCGATTTTCCTCTCGTGACCAATAATCGATAAGCGAAATTTGTCTACGAGTCATGACCAGAACAATGTTTAACTCAGCGGTGATATTCGGTTACTTTTCACTGGCGTTACAAGCAATTAATGCAGACTTGATTGCTCATTGTCAGGAGAAATCGGTTTGGGGACCATGGCGGTGCCCAGGATCCTTCGGAAGATGTACTGACAAAGTAGCTACGCGTTACAAATGCCCCGAGGGTGATTGCGTTGAAGGCAGCCAATGCACTTCCCTGCCTGGCTTCATGGCAAGTTGAGTTGGAATGCTTTCATAACATAGTGAAGATTTAAATAGCCTATTTTAAGTGTGGTTTTTGAAATCACTATTGTGGTTTATCCATGTCGTCCATTAAAAATCGTTTGTTTTTCAGCCGAATTCCCAAATGATTTTACATAAACCAGGAGTTTAAATACGAAGATACTTCTCATCGAATAATGAAAAGTTTCCAAAATTAGGTAATACCAGAAACAGGCAATGCATAGAATTGCATTAGTGTTTTTCCCCCTGCACATTGATCGAGAAGTAATTTATAAAGTGACAAATTTATTTCGGAGATAACTGAAACATTAATGGATAGATATAGATGTTCTTAAGGAAAATCACAGCAAAATAAATTCATGATAAACATAAATGCTCTAAGCTTAGACAAACTAACGTTTAGCATTAAATTGTCACTCTTCATGAAATATTCTTTAAGCTTAGTAACAACGCAGATAAACCCTGATACCCATTTAGTTTCATAGCTAATGACATTTGGTACCCAACTATCACGAGAATCGGCACTGCTTTTATGCCATTTGTATAGAGTGAAAATTTGTTTTTTATTTTTTGGTACGCATTTGGTGTCTGGGAGCTGATGAAGTGCTACCAGTCCCGACAAACCTGTGGTAGTGGGCTAAAAGTGTGGGATCCTGCGGGCTATCCATAACAACGTAGTGTGTTAATTGATTGGGCTGTTGTCTATCCGATTGCATAATGCAGTTGGCTGAGGGTTTTTATTTTTACGATGAGGCTATTGTGTGCGCATGTGTGTAGCATGTTTTAGTTTTATCAGCAAAATGTACGAAAAAAGAACCTATGAAACGTTATTTTATTTGGGCGAGGCTAGCGTATATTTTTAAGATGTCTGGTTTTACTCCGAGACAAATTTTAACTGGCTGATATACTATGGGATATAGAGCTTTTGACATGGGGTTAATTTTTTATGACTTCCTGGGCTAATTGTCAAATTCTTGGTTTATTTAAAGTAAATTCCCTTGGTTCACAAAAAAACTCACACTAACCAAAAATATCTATAAATTCTAAGAGATATTACTGTTTTGATATTAAAGGTTCCGAATTCCATAAAGTGACTTGTAAGGGCATAAACATGGTCCTATAGCATACATCTTTATTAGTAGAATTCCATGATATAAAGTGTAGCCATAGCCGATACTAAAGTCTATTGAAGAAGGTGTTCATTCTATATTTGTTGTCGATATAATCCTTATCATCTTTTATTCCTTCTCAGAGAAAAAACAAACACCAAGTTTTCATTTAGCACGAAAGCAGTCAGTTTGAAGAAAAAAACATCCTGCGTTTCTCTTTTCATTTAATTCTATTTCTTGGCTGAATATTTCAATCCTGCTGTGATTGTCGAATTTTGGAAAAATGTTTCATTTACTCCGCTTGAAGACATAAGGAAAGCAGGAGGTATCGGGTATTGAACCGCCTTGTGAGAATTCAATTTTACTCGAACTTACTGACTGGTTCTTGACTGTTTCCAAAGAAGAGACTTTTGCGCCTACAGGAAATTTTGTTATAAGAACCTACATAAAATTGAAATGGCTGTGGTAATGCTCTTGGAGCGCCACTGACAACAGAAGAAAACATACAAATCTACAGACCTGGGAGCCATTTAGAGTACTTTTGCCTAGCAGTTTTCGTGTTTGCCACCTCAGATATCTCAAACCAGTCTGAACACCATTAATCATGATAGCAGGTAATATAGTAGTGTGTGGCTCCATGCAACGGTGTATGGTGAAATACCACAACCTACTACGAATGAAGGTCTACTAACCACGGATATCTGTCCATATCCACGGAATTCTTCGTGTCCAGTCTCATCACGGTAACAGGATGCACAGCCACTCAGCAGTCAACTACTTCGAATAATTTAAATGCCTCAAAGACAGCTGACTACACTCCTCCCAATCACGATCCCAACTGTGGCGATTCCGCTCACTGTCCTTGTCTGATCAAAGCATAACACGTGACATGCGGGTAAGTTGGTGGAGAATTGCACAAGAAGTGACTGTCCCCGTGATGACGTGAACACAGTCATGTGGGGGCGTGTGTGTGTTTGCGTGGGTGTGTGGGTGAGCGATTGGAAGAATTTTCTGCATCAGTGGTGGGTATCGGGAGGACTTTCCACTTGCGAACAGCACGAAGGAGTTGGAAAGTTGGGTGAAATGGGCTTAGCTGGCACGGTTCATTCATACTGGCAAGACTGTCTGTGCCAAAGCTTTCTCGGTTTCAGATGAATACTGATAAATTTGCATGAATGGCAGGCTTGAGAGTCCTGCTTTGATATGCACGTTGTTTGCACCACCATCCAAGCGTTACCACTTAATATATTTCACATAATGCACATATTCTACATGTAAATTGCTTTTTTGCCGATGTGTTTATTTAAGTCGTGTCGTCACTGAAGATAGGTTAGGAGATGAGTATCCCAGGAGGGGTATACAATAGTGCTGAATGAGGATGACGGAATGGTGGGTAAAAGAATGTCCTGGACGTTGAGTACATTTGCGACGGATGGCAAGAACTGTAAAAGTCCACCCATTTTGGTGCACTTAGTTCATGTCACGAAACATGTTGCGCTGTTTTTAGAAAGTTTGCATACTGGTTATCTGACTACTGACCGACTGACTGACTTACGGTGGGAAGTGTCAAGTCACGACTATGAGTGAGGTCTTTTAAATGAACCTGAGACGAGTGCAGGGGAGACTTTTGAGCAACAACCGAGATTGCTTCATCAATAGAAGGGAAGTCATTTTGCAGCAAGATACTGCAAGGCTTCATAACACAAAAGAGGCGTGGAAGGAATTCCACTTAACGATTGGAGGTGTCTGGGTGTCTAGGTAGGTAAGTGGGGAAGGAGGACGGAGGAAAGAAGCAAAGCCAATGCTGCATCGTTTTTATCTCCTTCCTTTGCATTTCCCTTAATGATATTTCTGCAAGTGTCTATAACCTTATCTTTTCTGTAAAAAGTCATACAAAAGGGGTTAGAAAATTAAGCGATAAATATGAATCAGAAGTAAGGTTTGCACAAAGGCAGATTCTTTTCTTTTAAAGGGAAAGATGTAATGAATTGGAAACTTGCGGCACGTTTGTATCTTGTTTGGAAATTGTAACGACGATTATTTCAAAGATTAAAACATGGTTTTGCTTTTGTTTTGTGAAATAATTAAACCTTAATTGGTACAACCTATGAAAGTATTTGCTTACTTTCCCCCATTCCGCCTTCTTTCTGTTATACGAAGAAATAAAGCCTAAATAATTTTTAAGAATTGTTTGGCTTCTTGGCTAATCTGCCTCTAAAATCCAATTTCATTTAGACATATCAAGCTCTTTGGCATTTTCTTCTTATGGTGAAGAAGTAATTAATTTGATTCAGGATACCTCAAAGTGACTTATGGAAAAGAAAATGATACGTGACAGAAGCGTCTTCTCTTGATTGGGCTAATGAGTGGTGGTGCTTCGTTCATTGAATACCCCCAATTTTGACTGAGAATGGGCTAAAAGTAGCTATCAAAAGAATCAGAGTACACAATTTCCCTTTATAAGTTGCACAGGTAGAAATTTAGCCTAGGTTTAGGAACTAGGTTTCGAAAATATCAATTTTACTTTATTAAGTGAGCTAACACCCTACCCTTTGAAAATAGGGAAATGGGGCAATCATGAAATAAAGCCATAATGACAATGATGTTCTACCATCCGCAAAGCTCTCTCGTCTCCTGTAAAGCAAAAAAATGACAATTAGCCTTTGCAGAGCTCTATTTTCATCTACTTAATGGTACTTGTACCGAATGCACACGTCCTTTCTGGTTCTTGTCATTTTACGTTCAGCTCTGCTTACGTTACCTTACCTGTCATTCTGTCGGCCTCACTACATATTAATATTAAAATGTTCTTATCCTCCCATACCTTCTGATATCCTCCAGGATAATTGTATCCCTGTATTAGTAGAATCTTAGCGGAATACACCAAATATACAAAGTCGTTTTTAACAATAAACCCGTTTTAATCGTAATTTCTAGAACAACTTCTATCTGGACAGATCTGCTAATCAGTACCCTAAGAATATCATTAAAATGGGGAACCTGTGGTAACGCACTACAAGGAGGGCATTAAAATCAAGTTAATTTTATCCACTTGATGGGCTTTTTGGGTTAAAAGTAGCCAAAACTAATCCAAGAAACAAAAAATTCTAGTTCTAAAGCCTCAATTAAGTGAAAAGGAGAGGTCCTAGGACAGTTTAGCAAGTGACTAGATTAAAATTAGCTTGATGCAGAACATAGACGAGTCTCATTACATATTCGTTACCAAAACTAATGAGCAAAATATTATCTCTATAACTGTAAATCTTGATACAGCGATAAATGTGGTGAATGCTACTCTTCACAGGGTTGTGGGAGCTGTAACAATAACAACGCTAATTCGGAAAAAGTATTCACCTCTCCTGGCAATTATTTGCTGTAGCGATTAATGGGTACATCATTTGTCTTCATTCACCTGATTCCAGCAAACGAAGGACTGTGGAGAGGCATTAGGGCGTGGTGAATGTCGACCCTTCTGGTCTTCATGGACCTCCTGGTCTGCATGCTCTGCCACCTGTGGTGTGTCGGAGCGGAGCCGTTACCGTCCCTGCAGCGGTGCCTACACAGCTACTAGTACTGCGGAGGTTGAAGGGAGTTGTGGTGATCCAGCGAGAGCAGCGGAGGGACTTCAAAAGCGCGACTGTCCTTTACAACGCCTATGTCCACGAATTGCTGGTGGATGGGGTGAATGGAGCGCCTTTTCTGCCTGTGATGCAACCTGTGGACGTGGAAGCCGTCGCAGGATTCGGCTTTGTAACCGACCTCCTCCACAGGGTGGAGGAGTGCCCTGTCAAGGTATTGATACTCAACAGGTAAATACTTGAGAAGCCTAATATTTTACAGGTGATATTAAGTGAAAGTGTAAAGGAAATCCTTAGGGAAATTTGTCAAACAAACTTATATTGTAGTCACCTTACGGCAGATTTTAGCCAATTTCACGATGTTACCAAGAATCAAGATAGTTGAAGAGAACCGCAATTACTTTCAGCTCATCCATATACATATTGTCCCTTATTTTAATCATATATTCAGCTATCTACTTCATCATAAGGACCAAAATAAAGTTGGTTAAACCTTTGCCTCCTTTATCTATCAATTTTCGTAGCCTATGCCTCATCAAACTACACTGTCATTTCATCAGGTAGACAAAATGCATAATTTGGCATGCAGCATGGGTAAACCTGAGTCCGCTAAATCAGGTAAGTGCGTTGATTTCAAGAGGAAAAAAATGCACATAAAGAGGACTAATTCCTCTGTCATCCAACCAGTTTTCTTATTTTTCCAAAGTTCTTTTGAAGTAAAAACTGCTGCTAAACTTCGGATTACCCGTTCCCATAAAGCATCCACCATTTCCTTCCACTCCAGTTACTTATGTCACGCCTACATTATTTATCACCGTGGGATCACCTGAGGAAATCTTCGGATAAGGAGCACACTTTCCGCTTTATTTTCACTAATTAGAGCAAGGTTTTTCAAGCCCTTGACAACCCTCTGTAACAAACTAATATCCTCAGTGGTTATAAGGATGGCAAATCTAATGATAATCTAAAATAGATCTCTCTTTGCAAGCAAGTAATTCCCTTTTGCAAACAATGGTAGCGCATTTTCTCCCAGCCTTTTCAAACTTTATTGTCATGTTTAACCAAATACGCATAAAATGAACTGTTTTCTTTTTTTTTAATCGAAAGTAAAATTATTAGAGTAACTAATTTGGAGGTTCACTGAGGACGCAATATGCAGAAAATACAAAGTTTTAGCCAAGCAGATTTTGACTGGTGTTCTGGCAAATTTGACACATAAAAATTGATTGCCTCAAAACAATCCAAAATAAGCTTTGTTCTTACGAATACTAATAATTCATGGATAAATTACTAGATAGAAAAAGTTTGTATTCATAAATTTTATGGATTGACTTAATTGGATGACAGCCAAAAATGACAAAGTGATTTTCACAGCTATCGCGGTGACTAGCTGAAATGAATAGCAGTAGCAATGAAAAACCTGAGATGTCAAATATGTCCAAGTGGAGCAGCACCGTATCCTCTGTTCTACTCTCCACTTTTGCATAATAAAACTTTGTTAGATGTGCCTTAGGAACAGGGTTTAAATAGGTACCAAAGCTGCAGAAGCTTGCTTTCAGACGTGAATAAAATATACCGCTTATTTAATGATTTTAGAAATTTGAATATACTAATGAATCGTTTGGCTTTCAGACATATTTTAGTAAAGTGTTGGAGCGGTTTGAATGAGTCTGCATCAGATAAAGAGGGAAAGGTTTGAGGTTGCGAAGCAGATGGGTGCCACATTCATTAACTGATAGCGGGTAATAAACCTAAGCAGCTCTTAATGCATTGTTCTACACTTCCTCCACACTATGCAGGTCCCCTTTGTTATCCTTTTTTGGCGATTGACTAACCAAATAAAGATTTTAACGTTAGAGAGAAACCTACAACTTTTCCCAAATCATTAAACATCATCCTCACTTTAACTTTTAGCTCATGTCCAGTCGAATTAAAGCAAATTAAATAAACAATACAACAGCACTTTATGACCACATCAAATGGAGATGATGTTGTCACGGAACCGCGCCTGTTCTGTGGATCTCTTCTAAATTTTATCATTGGCCCATTTTTCCACAACTTTAAGGGAATTTTGTTTTGGAAGGAAAGCAGCTTTTTGGGTTTGCAGACCATTTGGATAATGATTCTACTGACTTCTCAATGATATAAAAAAGCAGCATTTTTTATTTACCTTCGTTAAATTTTAAGTAAATAATTGATAAAAGAGGAGTTTAGCTTAAAATTCTTAAATTTTAAAGAAATTTATCAGCGATTGGCATGTCCTGTGACACTTGAATTCATAGGGGTAACATCTTCACCAAATCATAGCATTTGGGAACAATGAGAGCCTACAATATCAAATCAGGGTTGTTAATGTGTATTTACAATTTAAAGAGATGTTATGTGAGGTTAAATGTGAAAAGTATGCCCTATTTATGATAGTAGTGGCCTGCACACGGATTTTGAGCTCACCTGGCACGGTTCATCCATACTGGCAAGACTGTCTGTGCCAAAGCTTTCTCGGTTTCAGATGAATACTGATAAATTTGCATGAATGGCAGGCTTGAGAGTCCTGCTTTGATATGCACGTTGTTTGCACCACCATCCAAGCGTTACCACTTAATATATTTCACATAATGCACATATTCTACACGTCAATTGCTTTTTTGCCGATGTGTTTATTCAAGTGGTCCAAGAGCTGTGTTTTACGAAAGCACCATATAACAGGGTTTTTAGCTTTGCCTTCTAGTTTAATCCCTTCCTTCCGCATCATTTCTTGCTATTTCAGTCATGTCTCATGTAGGCCAAAATGTTGTTTCGGTTTCCATCATTGTTCATTTTAGTGGTTCACTTTCACTAGTTGACAACCGTCAAATCCTTTTTAGCAACCAATATGAAACACAGATGTGCGTTAGTGCCTTAATAGTCCCTATTTTGTTGTGCATTTTTTACCATATTTTTAAGTCGTGCATGAATAATGTCAGCTGGGTCTGAAGGATGCGATACAAGTACATTGTGTGGGGTGTTAGAACATGCCCTTGTCTCGATATTGTTTCAGCCAGATACTTGGACTCTGGTGGTGAAAGTGGATGCAACACGTTCAGCATAGTCCATGTCTGCGGTGTAGGAGCTCAAATCATAATATAACTGTAAACAACTCGTAAGACAAGTTATTTATTAATATCTTTCTTAATCTGCAATTGCAAAAACTCATTTAAGCCGGATTAAAGGCGGGTCTTTTACTCTTTGATACCTTTGCATCACCGTAAACAACTTCCATATTTACTTATGCGTCAAGATTACTTTCTTTCCTTATAAATTCGCCACTGGGAGCACTCTATTGTACTTTCTTTTAAACAGCACAAAGATTTCAGATAATTATCCGGAACAACTGCTTCAAATGGGACTGTAAAAGCCTAATTTTTTGAAACGTGGACGAAATTTAAACAACCTAAGCAAAAGAAATATTTATTTTCCATACAACTTAATGTAGTTGTAAGCCCAGGTTTGGCCATTTTTAAACAGTCACATCAATGGGAACGGAAATAGCACATGGGACATTTAATGCTATGTCAATTTCAAGTCTATAAGCGGGCACGAATTTCGCACGCAATTGGGTTATATTTTCTGCAAAATACTTACGTCAAATCATTAACACACCACTGAAGTCGCTGTTAGCATTTTTCAAAAATTTGCGTATTTTGCTGTTCAGATGTCTAAAAATTCACGAAATTTTGCTCTTGTCTTATTTAATGACATTTACTGGTAGAGGCTTGTCGAAGCAATGAGAACTTTGAGTCAAATTTTCTCTGAATCATTTGAAGAAAGTACAGTAGGTGGTAGCAGAATTATTTTTAACCTAGTGATGGTTTAGCTTAAGTAATTTATTTCTGGTGAGGCTTTTACATACAAGAAGATCCATTTATTCTTCATAATGGCAGTTACGCGCAATTAAATTCTTAAAGAAATTGTAGAAGTTTAACTAGTCAAGAACTCATGGTTCTGCCTAACGTGAAGAAGGAAACGAATGGAAATGTGAAGTCGTAAGAAAGTTGCTAAACAAATAGATCACCACTTACATTCATGACATTGCACAAAGTTAACTTCTAAAGGCCACTACTTCGTTCTTAGGGACTTCTCTCACTTGTGCAATAAAATGTGCAATTATGAGATTCTGCGTCGGCTAGCTAACTAACTAACCATAATGAGAAATGACTTCGGCATTCTAATGTCAGTCCCATGAACATACCGCTGGTCACCCACTAAAGCATCCAGGTAAAACCCCATTCGATACTTCTAAGGCACGTACCGCTCCATACCCAGAAGACCATGGTAGCTTCATGTGTGCTGGGCCCCATTGGTAAGTGTTTACCTAGAGTTATCTGTCTATTGAGGAGAACAAATAATAGTGTCTACTGAGATTTACCTACACGATACGGTACTGCTCAATGGAGGATCTGAACCGTTGATTAGCAGGATGAAGATGTTAGGACAAGACTACTAAGAATTTTAAATCACATGTTAGGATGGAAGAAATGGAGGGAGGATGGGAGGGGGATATTTCCCTGATCACATGCAAAACAGAGTAGACAATTGTAAAGTAACGGCAATTAGCGGATTTGGCTAGGGGTAAATTCATAATAAAAGTGAAATTTATGCCGATCCGGTGTATTTTTTGAAAGAATCATAATTATAGATTGCAATGATAAAAGGCTTTACGAGGCCTTTAACTGTACTTATTTATATTATCAGTCGCCTCACCAAAATAACCATATTTAAATACAAACTATTAAAATGCCATTGGAATTCTTTAACAAATGGCTAATGAAGACTGAATGTACAGATTTAGGTTTGAGAAGTAAAATAAACTTTTTTGTCAGCATTTTAAAGCAATAGAAATCTAGCCTAATTTCTCTTCTAGTAGCATGATGTCAGAAATGAAACTTACCTCACCATATGTTGTTTTATTTTGCCCAAGACGAGTAAGAGGGAGGAAGGCCACAGCTGTTTGTGGTTGACGAAGTTCTCCCTAATTGGCATTCGCATATACATTACTATCTCAGTGATATTTCTGAAGTGTACTTAAAATCAAATCTAAAAGATCAGAGACATTGTGAGTAGGTTCTTTAATACAACTTAGACAAACGTTTTAATGTCATGAGCATGCCTTTTAATAACCCTCTCAAGGATACTGCACTCAGTAATCTACGGGAATCGAATTAGGAAAGTCAGAACACTCTATGCAGCTTCTTGAGTCTTCTTTTGCCTTGTAGCGAAACATATCAATATAGGAGAGGGACGAAGAAAGGCTATAGACACAAGCTTTAAAAATTGCCACCAGAGTGGTTGTGTAAGCCGAGGAAATCAAAGAGCCTACCTAGTTTGATGAACATTTAAGGAAGTCTCTATTCATTACACGATTATGTAAAAGCTTGGAGGCAAGTTTAATACAAAAAACGGCGTTCTCAATCCATGCGTTAACAGCAACTTCAGTTGACTATTTCGAGAGTTTGTGTGAAAAATAAGGCAAGCATTTTCATTTACTAAAAGGTAAACCTCGGCTCCTCCACGTGGGATCGTAGCCATTTTTGATGGTTAACGCCATTTATGGAGGAGGTCAAATTACCAGGTTAAATTACTGCCAATCGTTTCAATGTTTCTTGTAAATTCCGGTATAATTAAACGTTCATTTTTTTCTCAACAGGCAGGCACATTTGGTTAAAAATAACTCATTTTGTTAAGAATACTTCGTTCCTAGAAGCAGAATCGCGTTTAGCAAGGAATTAAAACACGCATTACCATTAACAGCAAGATCGTGATTTTTCTGCCATTCCACTCGTTACCCCTTCTAATGCCTCGTTAACCTCCACAAACTTAGCTTATTCATCCTGCTTCCGAAAAAAATATTTAGAAAATGAGCATCTGTTTTGCAAAAAATGCATTATAATGTAGAATGATTCATAAAAGAATTTTACGAACACACAAAATAATGCTAATCAAATTTAATTGCATTTATTATGCCTTCTTATATTTTTGCAATAAAAAGTAATAATTCAAAGCTGGAGCACTTCATACGGAATAATTTGGCCAGTCATTTTATATTTTCCGTCACTTCATTAAAAATTTATCACTCATGTATTCAAAGGCGAATTCCTTAGTTCACCGTGATATGCTCTCTTTGTGATCCTTTTACCTCCATTTCCACCTCCTTGAATCAAGAAAAATGTTTGCAGGTAGGCGCCTTTTACTGAGTAACGTATGATTTCACAAATTGTTAATGATTTAATTAAGAACAGAATAGCCAAGAAGTGGATCCAATCTGCCCACTTGCCACCTACAAGTACTATTTAAGCAAGCATGTACTAGAATTCTGTCAAGTCATGGAATTTTTATTTATATTAAGCAAACATAAAGGTAATGACATGTCAACTTCAACTCAAGTCAATTGCATGCAAGTCAGATTGCTGTGAATTGCTTCCCATGGGGTGTTAAAACACGAAACCATTCCGAAGTGGTTCAATTTGGACAATTTGAGCCTGGTAATAAACCGCCTTGTGATGGACGCATCACGTCTTAGAAGGCACTCTATTTTTTACTGTAAAGAAGAATATCTTGTTGGTATCGAAAGTATCATTCAAGATTAAAATGGCAAGAAATAATAATGTTGAAAGTGAATGATGAAATAAGTGGGTTACACCGACATCATTTGAAAAGGGGAAGTTGTGACTGGCTTTACACTTTCAACAGACAAAGGTCATCACCAAACTTTGTTGTTTTTGTGTTTGCCTTTCTGCTTTATTAAATACACTGATTTTGAAATTGTTGCTGAGGGACTGCCTTTTGATTAAAAGTGATTTTCAAAAAATTTACTGCCTAGAAAACTGACTATGATACCATTCGTTATCACCAAACCGCCCACCAACTGCTCTGCATCACTGTACACTAAACAACACCAAATTATTTCCACATAATTATTTTTATTTTGGATGTGACGAATTGCAGCTCGGTTTTAGCTGGAAGTCACCTACTCGATTTGATGTAATTTGGTGCGTAACATTATACAAAACTAGTGCAGCAGACGGCACAAAGCCATTTTCCTTAAATTATTAAACCTCACAGTCTTACCGGTTAGAAGTTGTAAACCTCTAGATTGACTGGAGACGAATGGCATTGTCAAATTCTCATCCTTCATCGTCTTTTAATAATATATCTCCAAGTTGTGCTTTTTAACTTTTCTTGGTATGAGAAGTAAAATAGTCATAGACAAGATAGAGAAGCCACTTTAGCCATAGAAGTGGGACAATAGAAACGAAAATGTCTAGGATCAGTTCCCTTGGTTGTAGTGCTATCACCCTTTTATAAAGGGTATATTTATGGATTGCGATCGTCTAGGAAGGAAAAGATAATAGATTGAAATTATGCTTCATTACTACTTGTGGTCGTTTTGTATTGAAATAAATCATAACAAATTCGTATTACAAGGTATAAAAGTAGTACATAGGATTTCCTTTTTCATGCATCCCTATTATTTTAATTAGATTTAGAGGGTGAAATTGCATTTAAAATAGGGCTACGTAGAACCTAAAGTTAGGTCAACCCTGGGTTAAGGTTATGTCGGCAATAAACAACTTATCCCCTTGAGGGTAGTAACAAACAAACCAATTTCATCACTACTACAGAAAAAACCGTAAAAATTGTTTTGTCTCTAGGATTGCCCTATGTTTTAGAGTTGTTTTATTTGCCATTTGATATAAATCTGTGGTTACTGAAGCAAGTGGAACTCGTAGAAACCAAATTATTCTGAAGAAAAAAGTCTTGTAAATTAAGAAAGATATTAAAATTCTTGATGGACAATGGTATGAAAGGACCAAATTTGCAACTTCTTCCCCAAAGACAAAAATAGTTACTCTTGGAGAATTTAAATTAAGTTAATTGTACCTTCTTTTGGTGTAGATAAGATGATGCTTTCATTCAAGTCATTTTAATGACGATGATTTCCAGCAAAACGACACAAAAGGTAAGTGAGAAAATGTTAGAAAGAATGTGCACTTGTAAGGAACAAATGCATCAACCGTGCCTAAAGAAACAAAGTTTTCTCAAAAGCATTGCAAAGTCTGTCACACAATTTTGTCCAAATATTCAACTTTGAAAAATGGCTGTTGTGTTGCAACATTAGACGAGCGGATGTATTTTATTCGTGATTTACTACTTTTTCACAGAAAGCTACGTCAGCTTCGTGTTTCCGACTAACTTTCCTGCTGTGGAAGCCATGTGGCAAGTAAGGGTGGGATCCCTATACCAGATAAAATGCAACACAAAAACTTTCGAAAAAAACTTTACTACCATCTGCTTCTTGGAACACAGCCAGAAATAGTGGATCCGTGAAAAGAAAGGGGATTGTTCATTCCTAAATGGCAAGGCAACACTGCATACTTCAGATTGCAAAATTCACCTATAAGGAATCTTCATTCCATGATTTTGGATTAAAGGAGAGAGAGGTTAATGCCGCGCCCCCATCTTTTACATTCCCCTTACCCCAATTTCTCCAGGTAGTAATAATTACATCATATACAAAGCTGGATTGGCATTTATAACATGAAACTAAGATGATAAAAAAGGAAGTGGTTAGGCTTAAGACCTCCTTTCTTCTCGAAATTGGGTCGTTGGAAATTTACTTAGCAGTAAGCTTGTGTCTTGGATGGAAAGACTTGTGATGGCAAATTCATTTAAGAAACCATCTGTTGTTACGTACTATTTTACAAGTGATCACATAAAACCGGGTAGTTACCATATACTGCGCATTCAGATTTTTACACAGTTATTTGCCTTCTTGTTAGCCCAACATAAAATTTAATTATTTTTCTGATGAATTGACTGCTGTAAAATCTACTTTTATAATCATTTTGTAGGCTTGATCAACCAGAGTAATTAGGGTTTTCAGCGCCTTTTAATCTCTTTTGCGTCATTGCCTACAGAAGAGGCAAATTACCAGTGGAATAAAATAGCTTGAAAATGGGAAACCAAAGTATGTACAATGGGTGGCTTTCCTGTAAATCGACTTCATTTTGCTGTGAGAGACCTTTTTGACTCTTCACGTGATCAGTCTTCGGTGGAGAGCATCACATTAATAACTAGAAAAATTAAGCACAAAGTTTGTGTAATGATTAAATCATCACAGGGGCAGTCATCCGAATCTGGTATTAGCTATGTATTTTGCAAATTTCTACAAATATCAAATATTAAGTATCTGTTCTTAAGGTAATGTAAGAAGGGTGGTTACCACTGAAATCCAAATGTTTGCCTTTTAAATGAGTCACACATATAAGAAACGTAGAAATAACGGTTGATATTGGAGAGAAGGCACATTTTTGTATCCACTTAGTTATCTGCTAGAACTTCTGCTTTAATTCCAACGTATTTATCATGACTATAAATTACACAGTTGTCCTCTGGAGTTGCGGTCTTACTTTTTCCTCCTTTCTACATCCATTTTAATTTTGCCGAAGCGTAGGAATGCAGGTAATATTACATTTTCGCATCCATTTTTATTTCAGAGATCTTTTGACCATAAAATGGTTAGTCTTTCATCTGTATTTTAGATTATTCTCGCTTTGTTGATGTCTTTACCAAATAATTGAAAAGTTGGACGCTAGCCAAATAAATTAAGCAAAATTCTAGACCCATTTAAAAATTAATTAAAATTTTGTGGAGTATTATAATCAGCCTTTCCATTTCTAGACATTATTTCAAATAAAATTAAGGCATGGCCTGCCTATAAAATTTAAGTTAATCCGCCCATTTTGGGAGGAAAAAACAATTCAACAAAGAAAACTAGAAGAGGGTTTAATATGCTTCCTTAAATGTACAACGCCTAAAGATGATTTTGCAATCGCCCGCATGTGGCAAAAATTAACCACTTTGTTAAAATTAAATGCCGACATTTGTGAAAGAAAGGTTCGCAGATGCTGGAACCAATGAAATATTCTAACAATCCATATGTGTGTGGGTGAGTAGCGGACTGCAGGCGGAATCGTATATTATGCATTGTTTACTTTCTGAAGATCCAGCATCTATACGAGCGGTCTCCGTGCAGCACAAAGCTGAGTCGGCGAATATGCTCTTTGAAACATCATAAGAACTAATAAAAAAGTTTAAAGAAAATGATATTGCCAAAAGACGATACAAGATGCCATACCTTTCACTACAACTTCTGTCAGTGAGAAGACACCATACCTTACCATAGGAAGGGGAGAAAGGAGGAGGGTAGGTAGGAATGCAATGCCATCCCATCCCATACTGTTCTCTTTGTACTTCAGGTAAATAGCATCTTTGCTTGACATTAGACAATCACATCCCGAATCGAAAGGACAACTAAAATAAAAGGTAAGGTACCAACAAAAGCGATCCAGAATAGTTAAGTTTGCGTGTTCCTTTAAAAGCACTGTAAATCACGGATTAGTTGCATTATTTTTATCTTCAAATATAATTTTCTGGCACCGACCATTATTAACTGTTACTGCGCATTTGATTTGTCTCTTCAATGATTTTGACTGCTTTAGTAGTCAAAAATAAGTTTAAATGATTTTTTCCTAAGTTAGTATTAGAAAACAACCTCTATGGACTATATAGAATAACTTTTTCCATTTGGGCTGAGACCAAAAAAACCTATTTTGAATAACACCTCCATCTGCACACTAGAAAGTGCACACGCAGGTATTTTGCATTTATAGATGATTAGTGATGTTATTCTGCAGCTATGCAAATATCCGTAAAGAAATGGGGGGAAAATGTTTGTATTAATTTGATCTTCAAATAGATATGCTACATGCTTCTCACATGAAGCAAAATGGCGAAGTATCCTGTGTGTTTTGTGCTTACAAAACGTAATGAAATACGATCAGTACACAAGACGAAGACGGCTGTTTATGCCTCCGAAAATGCCAAAAAAAAAATAATTTTCGTTAAATCGTCTGCTACAAAGCAGATTCTATTATTTCTGTTGTACATTAGTTATTCGAGAACAATCCAATTTTTTGAACACCTCTGTTTATTTTCTGTTTATTTCATACGACCTTGATTTGCATATAGTAATCACGACTAGGGATGGCGCCTTTCTTAATTTAGTTTTACTTTAATGTATCAGAGATGGACGAACGCTTAACTTAAAGGATTAAAAGGATGAGAATGGTGCTTTGCCTTTCTTCCCTTTACCTTGAATTGGAGAATGAAATCTCCTCATGAGCAAGTTTTGCGAAATGGAGTATAAGGTGTTTCTCCATATTTTTAAGAATAAAAATAGCATTCACTTCCTAATGATTAACTGGACCTGACTGTTTCTCAGGAAGACTAAGGTTTCCTTGCCCATTCTTAGGTTGCACTACATTTAGAAGATATGTTGCACCGTTAATTCCTTAATTTCATCAGCCGATCACCACACCATTTAAGGAATACCATTCACCGTTGACCATTGTCATTATACGACACTCCGTTTTCTAGTCCATATAGGTGTAAATCATTCAAAGCAAACATTACTGAAGGTCATTGGTGCATTTATTTCGAAATTCAGTCATAATCCAGTTTTTTTTTCAATAAAGTACACAAGGCGTGCCATCCTCTTTGTGATCTCATCGATTCTCGAAAATAGGAGGTGGTTGATGTCCGGTACAGACTACGCCTGGTGCAGCAGTATGGTATTACAAATCCATGCGCTCCTGGGTCAGGACAAGTGGATGTGGAGAAATGCGATCTAATTGAAGCACAAAGCCTCTACCGAGTGATTCTTTCTCTCTCCAGAGCTTGATCATAGCCTCCTGTATCTGGGTTAATAGTGCTAAATTGGTCCCCGGAACCTTATTGATACCATGACATGGCTCGTAGCGGTGAAGTATAAGTTCTGCTAATAATTGCATGGTTTTCTTGTATATGATGACCGTTTCTTGAAATTTCTAACCATCTTTAATCTTCAGAAGAACTATCACGTTTATCGTTTGCTTTAGATTTCATTATGAGCATGTAATAGAGAACCTTTACAAGACTATACAAAAACTATATAATCATCGATTTGGTACATGTAGAGCGGTCGGAATTAAGCCTTTCGCGCTTATAAAAGGCTTCTTTTTTGAACAATTTTTATACAAACACAAAGCACCGCAAAAGTAGAGTGTACTTGTTTCACTAAAACAGGCTCCCTAAATTATACTTACTTTGTTTTTCTCTGGTTAAAATAATTTCATATCTAGTTCCATCGGCCATCAGCCCTAGAAATACCATTTGTGACAGTATGAGCTCCCTAAGGTAAGTGGCGGTGAATAATCAATCTGAGAAGTCTACAAACTCATTAGTCTTTGATTTAAATCTACCTAAAATGTCGAAAAATTTTCCATACCGCAAAGTCACTTGAAAGAAAAGTACGGGCAAAACATTTTCAAACTACAATTTAAAATTCCTGAAGAGTGAACCAGGTTTGGATTAAACGTTAGGAAGACAACCTTGTTTCCATAGTATGGACACTAGTACTGGGGATGTCTACGATCTCGAAAGATGTTCCTTTTCGATTTTCCTAAGGTTTCTATTTTCACAGTTGGTTCTTGAACGTTCCAAAAATCGCGCTTCTGTTCATTCTCCTATGATACACCTTAAGTGTACACTAATAACCAATAAAAGGCTTAAGGTCAATTCAGTACCAAAAACACGCTAGCCGAAGACCACCCGTCACTCTGGCAGGCTCCAACACCCAGCTTTCAGGATTGTGTAGGCACGTCTTATCCCTCTGTGCTCACTCATAAACCTTAGCAATGAAGTCATCGGTAGTGAAGTCTTTGTTGATTACTACGATTGGGAGCTTGATAGGATCTAGGGTATACTCAAACCCCAGCTCATGACAAAAAAAGGTCACAAAAGCGTCTAATTAATGTCCTTTCCCTTCCTTTTTTCAACCACTTAAGTCACTACTTTCTTTCAACCCCGCCTTCCTGGTTGGTTCAAATACTTGGTGGGTGATTATCCTTTCTTTGGTTACCAAATTACAATGTAATTTATCGGAGTGTAAAAAGTGGAAAAAGTTTGAGGTAATTGCGAAATCCCATAAAAACGTTGACAAAGCTTTCACTCATTCCCGTGGCCAGTTCCGGGAAGATTTTTAAAAGGGTATTTGGGCTAAAATAAAAATTAATTAACAGGTAGGTTGACAATAGAAGATTAGATGAAGGAATAATGGACAGTACGAGATGAATTTGGAGCGAATTCAGGGGACTGAAAACGATGTAGGGAGGGAAACGAAATGTATGTAGAGTTGCAAGGCAAGTATAAGGATAATAGAATGAATTTAATATTGATCAGTACAGAAAAGGAACTGGAAAAATTCGAGACAGAGGAATTCGTGGGTATATGATGGACGATTGATACATGTTTCGTAAGGATAGCCGACAGGTTTGTTTGTGTAAACTCAGACGGTAACGAGATCCCACCAGGGTAATTAAGGGGACAAGACCTCCGGAGATCGAGGTCTTCAACGTTTACTACGTAAGTGGATAATATTTGCTTGGGTGTTCGTTGCATGGATTGCTGAGATATGGGTTAATACAAATCTCTCGTTCTTACCGTGTTGCGACTGGCTATGACTTTACTGTGGATATTAACAGAATAAAACTGCATTCCCACCGTTGTCGGCTAATAAGGGAGACTCATTCGGAGCATTGACATTAAAATTTCCTAGAAACTGGGGGAAAAAGGCTCGTAAAATGTTTTAGAATTTCCTTACAGAAACGCTATTTCTAGAATTGTAGAAATCTTTATAAAATTTCTTTAATTCTGTCACGGTAGAAGTCAACACAATACACACAAATACACAAAATAATGATACCTTTCTAGGGGTGAAATGTGTGTACTTTAGAATTGTGCAGAAAAACTTGAGGAAACTAAATGAAGAGAGATACTGACGAGTTTGTCTGTATAGTCAGGATAGAAATCCCAAGGCACAATAAGCACGCTTCATCACAAGTCATTCAGTCTGTTAGCAAACAATCCGGAAGGATCAGAGAACTATAAATTGATAGTCATCAGCACTTGGTGAATGGCGTCTATTTATAAATGAGGCCACCAGTTGCTATCTCGCTTTCACAGCTTCCCTTCCCATTTGATGTGCTTGTTCATTAATCACTTCACTACTCACATTCGATCTGACTCAAAGTTGTTCGCGAAGACTAAATAACAAAGTACGTTGGCCAACAAAATTATGCCATTCTTTTGAATGATGATGAATGTAGTCCCCAGTGGATGTGGTGCCTTCCACCTTAAGTGATTCTCCGGCAGAAGCAAATCGCTTGTTAAGGTTGAAGTCATCTCTGGGTGGGACATAATCTCCGCACCGCACACCATATATGCTCACTTCTAGCGTGCTCCCCAGACAGTCATATGAGAAGCTTTAGTAACTTAAGAGACGCAATAGCTACGGTTTTTTAAAACACAGGTACCAATCACATTCCCAATTATCAATATGCACTCCTAGATATGTCGATTTTAAAGCCGAAAAGAAATTGGCAATGACAGCATAGATCAGCATATGGATGATCTAATGCATATTTAAATTGCTAAAGTAAATTAACTCTCAATCTACGGGGGCTTTCTAGTCAAATAATGGGAGGTTTTCAAAACTCCTGAGTATTTATCACTCACTCTCCCAATTTTACACTTAATTTATTAAATTGGGAAAAAAAGGTAAGGAACATTACCAACAAGCATCAATCACCGTTTTAGAATATACTCCCACCCTTAGGACTCCCCCACTGCTACTGCTGCAGAAAGTGCCTTCGAGCATAAAATGCAGGAGGTGTTAAATACCTCAGCAAGATGCAAATTTGCAGTCACGCATTGGTGCGAAATGAATTTGTGGCAACTGTATAAATCTACTTCAAACGAGAACTTTGAATGAAGGACTTTGACGTCGCAGCTGAACGCTTCACCAGAGCATAGTTGAACACACGCACTTACTGCAGCAATATTACTGGTTTTCATTGTCACTCAGAAGAAACAAAAGAAAGACGCCATACTGTTTTAAGAGCAGCATATCTGGAGAGGATTTACGAGTTGTCTGTACCTCCTATGTGTGTGCAAATCACTCACATTAGTAAAGTGGTTAGGCGCTTCGAGAATAGTGTAAAAGGCATAAGGGTGTTGGTTGTAAATTCGACAAAAAGATATGGACGTGTTTAGTAAAGAACTGCACGAAAATATGAACGATTGCTGGAGATCAAAAGAGGAACAATCCGACCTTGTGACAACCCTCCTCTCACCGTCGCCATTGTCCACGCTCGCAGCTGTTGCTCTTTCAGGTCGGTCATTATAGCAACACTCCGACCAAGTTGAATTGGTCATAAAACGAAGAAAGTGATAAAAAAGAAAGACATGATGTTATTTCTAAATTACTGCAGTAGTGCAGTAGCGAGACCTAGTGGCAATTTTGCCCAAGTTAGGTGGTTCAACACCTCAAGCACATTTCCCAACTCATGTTCGCCTCGTATTGCACCTTCACTTATTTATTAGTCGGTCTTTCCTTTCCCTTCCTTCCTCCTTTCCTCCCTCCTTCCTTCCTTCCTTCCTTCTCGCCTTTATTTCAACTTTCACGTGATTGCACTTTCTTGTGTTATGCTGCATCGCGGCTACCTGTCGTAGTTGCGAGATGACCAAAGCAGTCGTGTGGCTCGTCGGTGTCACCTGTTATGACTTGAAGGGAACTGTTAAAAGCACCAGCGTTGGTTAAAACCGGTGGATGTGAAGAGGGCTTAGTGCATCCAGTTTAGCTTGGTTCTGAAGACATGGAAGCTCTCCATTTTGCTTTCTGTGGTGCCCGTTGGAAGGTGTGGCACGTGGTATGTGGTATCGGAAGAATATATGACCCGAAAATGGCTTCAACGGCATCAAACCACTTGCTTCCACTGACAATTCGCTCAAAAAGCGAGGCATCACATTCATTAGGGGCCAAAACTCATCTTTACAGGAAGAACTGCCACATTGTCATTGGCCGAAATAACCTGTGGTTGGCATTTTACGAACAACTTTGAGCAGCGTGTTAAGTGGTGAAACGATTTGGGAATAGGAAGGGAAGGGAGGGGAAGAGAAATTGCTGAAGCCAGTCAGCAACTGATTGCCACATTCATGAATAGATGACACACAATAAGCGTTAATTATTGTCAATTTATAGTTCTTCACTGCCTCCACGGTTGTTCGCTGAAAGATTGAATGCTTTGTGACAAGAAGTGTATATTGTACCTTTGTATTCCAACGTTGGCTATGCAAATGAACGCATCAGTATTCGTCTCCAAACGATTGCCTCACTACCCATTCCATAGTACTGAAGCACACAGCACACACACATATACCATTTGTGTGTGGGTGTGTAGTGGCCTGAAGACGGAATCCTTCATCATGCATTGCTTACTTGTTGAGGCCTCAGCAGCTACATTTGAGACCTCCGTGCAACACGAAGTTGACTCAGCAAGTGTTCTCTTTGAGACGTCACAAGGGCTGGTGAGTCAGTTGGGAGGATGTGTTATTGTCATATGACAATACAAGATGCCACGCCTTGGCCGCAAATTCGGCTGATGAGAAGACGTCATCCCACGCTTTAGGAAGGTGGGAGGAGGAGTAAGGCTAGAAAGGTGCTGCCTTGGCCTTCGTATTCCCTCTGCATCCCTACAACTTACTAGCACCTTTTCTTGACATCAAACATTCACATGGCAAATCATTTGGACATTTGGTAAATAAAAGCGAGATAAAACAGAGGCAGCAATGCCAGCTTGTTGACTCCTACAGTCTAAAATTGTTGTGAGAACGGGATTTCTAAATTCGCATTGCATGAGAATGGCATTGCAACTTACGCTTCCAAATGCCACCTAGTTGGACGTTTGCATGATGCGAGGGTTGGCACCCTCGGTTCCCTCTGTTTGTTTCAGTGAGTTGAGGGTGCCAACTTCCACACCACCCAAACGTCAGACTAGGTAGTGCTTGCTGTCTTGGTAAAAATAGTTTTTTTCTCGCCTCCTTCTGTTACTCACTGAACTGATGAATAAGTGTAAAGTGGGTATATTCCGAGGCTTTTTATGTCTCTTTATGGCTGTTTGGTTGAGTCACCGCAGATTTATTCGTCTTTCCATTACAATATTTTACCCTTAATAACTAGTGAAGTCGCCGAGGCAGAAGTCTCATTCGAGAGCGGAGCGAATTTATAGTCTTATCAAAGGACGAGATGCAACGTGCAGATCCTGTCACACTGCTACTATAACAAAAGTCGAGTCAACTTTGGAGTACTTGTGGTCGTCAACGCTTCTCCTT
>NW_020170407.1:432292-456024 GCF_000524195.1 Echinococcus granulosus | reverse complement strand
GTTCGTTAATATTAGGTGAATATCATGCTTGGCATTTCATTATAAAGTGTTTGCCCCCAAGTGATGTTTTCCCCTACAAATAATTTGAGAGGGCACCATTGACCAAACTTCATATAAACAAAAATAATTGCTGTTAGAATTTAAAAAGATAGTCGTTAAGAGAAACGACATGGTCTTATGAAGCCGCCAAGTTTGCTAGTAGTGTATTGTATCTGACCATATTACAGAATATTTTGTCCTATAAACGTATTGAAAAGTACTTTTATTCCTGATTAACACATTTCATTAAAACTTTAGCATAAATTAAAGGACAGGAGGAGGAACCCAGGTTCTGATATGCGTTAGGTACTGAAATTAAAAAGTGCGCTACAGTGGGTGTAAAATTTTGCACTTTGGCTTGTTCCCTCCAACAAAGGACAAAGTTATAGTAGTCATTTATGGTTCGAATTAAATTTTGGAAAATAGCTGAATACCTTTGATATATTCAGAAGGCTTTACTTGTATGCACACTATAAACACTTCTGCCATTTAGCAGATATGAAAAGGAGAATCCCACCTGTCTTGGTAACAGCATATGTGGGGGAAAGAAACAGGTGGATTTGCGAGAATAGTGGTTGTGAATACCTTTACTTCATTTCCGTGAATGGAAGACGATTTAATTGTCAACCTTTGCAAGAAGTTTTTGTTAGTTTACATGCCGAAGTGGGTGGGAATCTTACTTTTCCAAATATTCAGCATTCTGGTACGTTAATTATTCTTTAGCACTTTCATAATGGACTAGTTCTCTCAAAGCTTACAAATCTGACATCGCTAATTCAACTATTATCTCGCTTATATATACTAATGTCTGTTATATTTAGAATGTGATAATCTAGTGCCATCAAAGTTACTCTTGTGGCTGAGAAACATAACATCTGGGCAAATCAGAGGTCAAGGAAGACGATAAATATGATTTCCCCTTCCTTCTACCTCCTTCTTTCCCTTTCACAAGTATGGTGTAGAATTTTAAATGATCTTTTAGAGACGGCTCCTTCTCTTAATTACTTTACTGGACCTTGACATTTTGAAAAAAATTTTAAAGTGAATTCTGTGGCTTTTATTGATTAAACAATTCATATCAAAAAACTCGCTACCACTGTATCAAATATGGTCTTCTGAGAGTGGAACTGTGCATACCTCAGAAATGTTAGATGAAATGGTAAGTGAATTATTCGGAGAGAACCAACAGTACATTCGCCTACTTAACTTTGGAATAATACAGCTACCTTTTACCACATTTTAGTCATTCAGTAAGGAAATCCCCTTCTAAAGGCGGGGTCTACTGCATACGTAAAAGAAGTGAAGGGAAATATATTATTCTACTTTGAAGCAGGAAGTAGCGTAGCATTGTAGGTAGGCGTACATCGGGAGCACACGTTAATCATCGTCGTCTTATGTGCGCTGGATCCATGCATTTGTCACCCATAACGTCATCTATGAACGAATTGAAATGTTCCGTATTGCTGAAACTGGTGTGTTGGATATAGAGCCTTAAGCGTTCAACTGGCAATAGAAAAGTGACGGGGAAAATTTGTGCTTGTAGATGTGCTATAGGATCTATTTGTTATTATTAAGTCTGCTTCGAGGTCTGATTCGTAACGGTCAAAAAAATTAATCAGAAATTTTATTTAAAACGGTCTTATATGTCATGAGGCATCGACATTACCGTGATGGCACCTTTGGCTACCTGTAGGTTGAATGCGATGTCGGTGTGCCCTGTGCAGTAGACGGCTCTTGGTGTCCGTGGTCAGGTACAGTAGTGAAGTGCTCTGCAGCCTGTGGCGACAGTGGAATGGGACTGCGGACTCGGCTTTGTGCCTGTCCCTCTCCCGCCCACGGTGGCAAAAGCTGTTCTCTGCCCCCAGGGGCCAAGGAGGCTGCAATGCTTGCTCTTTCCCATCTCCAAGACGCCGCTATTCGCAAAGGCACCAGCGGTGGTAAAGGGGATGGCGATGATGACTTTCCCATGCCAACTGCCGCCGATATTGCGGCAATTGCGGATGGCTCAGGAAAGTAGGTTACATCCCCAGCTCTCATATTGCATTGGAAGGAGCTGTATCTTTGGTTACATGGCTATTGCATCCGTCTGTCCAGTTACGCAGTTCGTTAAATTGCTACGCGTGCGTATGAGTACGCCCCCCTTCAGGTTTCCAGCTAGAAATTTAGAGATAAGGACTGTAGTAAGGAGGTTATTATTGCTAACTGGTGCGAGCAAGCTAGGGGAATAGCGTGTATGTACGCTATACCTTCGGTTTGACTGGTAAGTACTACGGGTGGCCATGTTCTTGCTCATTTAAGGTATTTTGATTGGACTTGGCCTTATGTTTGTTATTAACCCATTCCAAGTCCATGAGTATTCGAATATGGCCAATCAAGGGAACAAGGAGAGAGCGCAAGCATTGGTGCTTTTTGAGGGACCGTTTTCTGGAATTGCAGACATTCACAACAGGAATACTTGCATTCGCACTACACATGTTTAAGAATTCGATGCTGAGGCTAAAATTCGCTACACTCAGATTAAACTACATCGACAGGCGTTGGCTATCTATCTTGTTATTGCTTCTGATGACCTGAATTAGTTGATTAAATCCCATACTTCTGATCATTTCCGATAGTTTTATGCTTCAAAATTTCTAAGGGGCACTTATAAGGCAAGGAGGCTGCTCGTAATTATCTCTGCTGATTTGACAATATTTACACTAGTGATGTTTCCCCAAGCTCTGCACAAATCTAACATTTTTGAAAAAAATGGCAATTTATTTGTCTTTTATTGCTAATTACACGCTCTTAATGGTTACCGGAATCGGAGTGTTCAAAATTTAGAATTTTGTCACTTTAATTATATTAAACAGATTTTAATTTGCGAAAACGTGTACAGAGTCCTCCCTCCTATGTATTGGTATGGCGGATCTCTAAGTGTTTTTCGAACACATGTTGACTGCGTGTATTGGAATGACTGCCTGGGCTGTAGGCTGGCAATCAAGCCATCACGGCTGAAAACTTCAGTAACCCAAACAACTGTTGATTATTGAATACTTGGCAACATCCGAATGCCTTACTGCTTCACAGTCGAATGTACCATCATCCTGCCGCATTTTGCCTGAAGCCATTTATCCTTACAAGATAATATCCGCAGGTTAGGGTGCTGCACCCTCGTTTACAGGGAATTTCATCACCACCAAGCGCTACCGCACACACACACACACACTCTATCATCGTTGCCTGTTGTCTTGACCGGTAGTGTTTAAAGCAATCTACATGAATACACATGAACAGGCTGGTTGTTAGCAGTTGTTACATCACACGTGTAGAACTGCTACGTTTGCACCAACTTCTATAGCTGTTATGCCTAAATGCCCAATCATTACTCAAAATGGAAGTTAGAAACAATGTTCAATCTTCTCAAGTTTCTTTTTTTTCGTGACTGACACCAACCACTATTCCTATTTTAAATAAGAAGAAAGTATTTTTAAAATCACTCTGTCAGACAAAGTGGTGAGAAAGGGGCATGCCTACTCAATTTTTGTTGCTTTTAAATCAGATCCTCTGGGTCAGGAATGTGCGAAGGGGAATGCTATATAATAATATAGAGCTTTTATGTGTTATTTTCACTGATTACTTCCTGCCTCAGATGGGATGCCTGCAACAGAAAGTTCTGTCCCTATCTCAAACGGCTAACCGATTTCGAGGTGAACATCACAATTGACGACTTACGGCTTCAGCGGCCCGAGGATGCCTGGCTATGGTCGGGCGGTATACCCTCCAGTCAACACGACCCTGTGGGGCTGCACTGCTCTCCTCAGCTCCGGTCTCGAACCGAAATCTACGATAAGCGCTACCGCTTCCCCCGTGCTCGAGCGATGTGGACTCGCAGTGTTGGTCGCTCCGAGTACCAGTCATATGACTTTGTAGGCACACCTCTGCGTGCTAACCGAAGGTTGCAAATCTTGAGGGACCGGCTCATTATTCGTAGTCTAGACGAAGATGATGAAGGCGTCTATCGATATGGGTATGAGTATGAACCTCTGCAGTTCGCCACGATTTGTTTCTTTGCTGTCTATCTATCGGATAAAGTGGTGGTAAGTGATGAGATTATTACGAACTGCAAATTTTGACTTTTACTTGTCTTTCAAGGTAATAGAAAGTGGTAAACCTTTTAAACTCACCTGCAACGCCAAAGGTCTATGGCCTATTATCCAACAGACTCCCAAGGATAACTGGAAAACCTTCTGGGCCTATCGTCCAGATGCAAAAGCTGCATCTCTCGGCACAAAACCAATCGAGAAACTTTGGTTGGTGGATTTGAAACCTCCTCGCATTATAGAGGAGGAAGATATTTTCATGAATACGACTGAAGGAACCATGGTTATGACACTTTTTGACACTGAGAGGAGACAGTTTGATGCTGTGGCCTATGCTATGAGTGGATACTACCAGTGTATCGTCCAAAACTCACCAAAAGGTCTAGGTGAACGTAATTTTGTCACAAATGCCGTCCAACTAATTGTAGTTTCGCCTCCAACTCTGACCGAAAAGGTATGTCAAGTCAAAACAATCGAATATCTCTACTGACAAGCTCTTAAGTAAAGGCTTTAAATCACTTTTATTCTAGTTGAGGAAGTGGATTGTCAAACATTGGAGAGCAATTGTCTACCTACTTCTTACGCTCATGGTTGTCGCGCTGTTCTATATGTTGCTGATTAGACTGAGAGCTGGACGCGTGGCTAGTTTGAGAAATTGGGAGGCTCTCGAAGAGGCGAAAAAGCGGGCGAAGCTGATCACAGCTGGAGAAATTAAAGTCAAAACGAAATAAGTGTAGACTTATTGCATATTAATGTTATGCAGCTTTGAATATATGTTTTCGGTATTTGCCATTGAGTCTATTTAATACGTATATTGGGATCACACTATACTATGATTTAAATTAGGGAGTAGTAGTGTCATCACTCAATTTTTTACAAATTGTAGTGTAAACACTTTCCGTATTTGCTAACGTTAACTGTGATAACAAAAAGTTATTGTCTAGATAAGCAGATAACTTGAAGACATAGAAAATGCCAGAATGGTGTCAGCTTTGTTGCACTACTGTGCCGAGATTTCATCCCTTTCTTCATTGGTCGCACGTATTTAAGGAGGAGAAAACAAGTTGGATGTTGATCAGTAAAAAAAATGTATGTTACATTAAGAATTGCCGAAAAGGAAAGCTTTGTCAATTGCGAAGGTTTTACACCAAATGCAAACCAGACGACTAATTTCATGCGTTTTTTTAAAGTGGGCATCTTTTCAATTATAAGTGAAAAATCAAGGTAATAGTTTAAAACACCTTTGAAAAATTGTTGAGAGAACCATATTTGTGCTTTAGTAACTCTATGGGGCTGATTGGTGACTTCGGCATTATGCACATGGGACTACCCAATCAGTTAAGAGAAGCATATGAGCAGTGTGCGTGTAGCGGCATTTTAAACCAATCCCAATCAGGGATGCGGCCGTACCCTCTATCGGACCTTTAAATAGGGTATGTGCTCCATACTTTCACTAAGTGGTCCCATGGATACATTTTCAATTGCGGCGCTAGCAATAAGCGATCAAATAAGAAAAATTCCGGTAAGTTCCTTTAAACCATTATTTACAAGGTGTCAACTAGGGTGATTTTGCATCGCAATATGAGACACAAGCTTTGAAGTCCCATCTCTAAAACCTAACAATCCAGAACAAATTCCTACCATTTTTATCTCACCCTGTATTCCCTAATTGTCTACTTCACTTTACATAGTGATGGTGCTGTTGTTGATGATGATGTGTTTACATCTCCCGCCCTTCTCCTCCCTCTGCTTCTCTAAATTGTCATGTTTCCTCAAGGGTATGTTTCCCAAGAAGAGGGAATTTTTCCTGCATACCTTCTGTCTCATCCATAGCTACGATCATGTCTTCAAAAATATCACTTAAGTCTGCAGTGCACCACGCTACACAAAAAGCGGTCTTCGAGAGATGAAGTAATGATCTAAAATTCCGTTAGTGATATCCAACGGTTGTCTTGACTCATGTCATCGTAAGCGCCCTTAAGTGTGGCAGACGTCAACTAGTTAGCCCTTGATGTTAATTGCATGCTTATTGGTAGCGATATATTAGGCAACATGATCATGAATTTTCTCCAGTCGTCTACTCCAGAATCGTACAGATTGTATGAGAAAAGTAAGGTCTTATTGAAACACATAGGGAATCACTTAACCAAATCTCTTGGTCCAGTGTCTAAAAAACTTTTCAAAGCCTGGATGAAGCCCCCGTTTCTATTAGGCAAGACTACAAATTCAGTCTGACATAAGTGCAACTCTTTTAAGACAACGTAAGCCCGCATACTGCGCTTTAGTATGTAGGGGTTGGAGGGAGATACCGCCTCAGTCACCCTCCATATAGCCTTTGGGTGCTAAAAATAGAGGTTGCTGGGGTCCGACTGTTTGCTGCTAGAGGCAAATTTTTCTAAAAATGTGTAAAGCACGGTAAAAATTTCCCGTTCCCTCTAAACTTGTTACAAACTTGAACTAACATTAAACCATCAAGAATCAGAGCATCAACACATGTAATAAACACATTCAGCTTTACTGCTACCTCTCCTCTTTTCGTGAACTAGTTACAAATTCCATTACTCTTTGCTCTTGTGGTCATAAATGCCAGCTGGACGGTTGAAGCACACGGCAATCATCACATTAATCTTGGTTAGTTTCAAATTTCCATGCCACCTATAGATAGCGACTCCATAGAGAGAGGGTCTTGATTCTTCCTCTAAGCCCACATAATCAAGGTAAATTAATGTTCCCCCTACACAGTTTATCCACAATATCCAGTGCAGGGAAGAAAGTTGTTTATTCTCTAGTTCATTTTCTGTTTCAACTTCATAACTGCTCTGACTCCTGTGGCCAAAAACTGTTCACTTACGCTAAACTATCCGAAAAGGGAAAAGGCTACTGAAAACATGTTTGTGCTGAAACTTGCTTAGTAGGACGCGTCCGAAGGCAGTAGAATGGCAGTCTTTTTGTTCTTGTTCTTGATGGTGTTGGTGGTGAAGTTGCTTTGTGAACTTCAAAGGGCGCTGTAATTACACCTGCTTGGGGAAGCTCACAAAGACCCAGGAGAGATGTAACTCCCAAATTTTGAGTAGAGAAAGGGGCTACGGTGAGCAAAGGATGGGTAGGTGTGTGGCTTGAATTAACACCCCTACCACCACCATCACCAACAGCAGCTCCTCAGCTGAAACTCTCCTTTTTCGCTTTCTGCCTTTGCTTTACTCTCTAATTATCTCCTCAGATGATTTTCTGCACGGATAAACATTCACACATTCACCCCATTGTTGTCTACTTGTCACCTTGATGGACCAAAAACGGGTTTCTTAGTGTATCCAAGAGTGTTCATTATTAGGGTCACATATACGCGACACGCATATTTCTTATAACCATACAATTACAGTTTCTAGCAGATAGCGCCCCAAACAGAGTTGGTTGAGTTTAAAGTGGTAAACTTAGGATGTCATCAATCTGAAGACATTTATTGGTTTTTTGGCATGGCCATCAATTGAACCTACATACTGCGATCTACAGTGGTTGATTATGACCTGACACTTGGGTCACACACGAGTTGATAGTCAACTACACATTGCCGATCCATTATTTCAGTGCTTCCTCCAGAAATCTATCTGTTGACCCTTACCTGCAGGATTAGTCCCTCGATATCTGTTCCAAATATTCGTAGGTCATATACTTGGATTACTATATTACTGCCCAGTAAGAAGTTTCTAATTTTAAGTGATGCACTTTATAGAAACCGAAACCTCCACAATGGATTAGACCATCTCCCGTTGCAACGGAAAATCATCTTCCCTCCGTCAACAATGTTTTCGTGGAAATCTTCAGACTGCTCACCCTGCCTCACACGCCACCTCCTCTGCCTCCCCTTCTCCCTCCTCCACCAACATCGTTGGCTATTTGTTTAATGAATAGAGAGACACCACTGGACCTGAGTCGTAAGGCTGCTACCGTGGCCTCTGGCAGTGACACCATACAGAGGCGAGTCAAGGCCATCAATGGGACCTACCACCACAATCGTAATCATCATCACCACTACGGATCAGGGAAACAGCCGATTCCTCGTTGTTTTGAATGCAAACGACTGTTTCCAACTCTATGGGATCTTAATATCCACTTTCTAGGGGAACATCAATCGACCTTACAAAGGGAGTTCACGCAGAACAGGTCGTGGAAGACGTGTTCCTTGGAGAACATCTCGGTGCATGTAAGTCACACGTCTTTCTCACTAAAAGTTCCCAAGTTGAATAGGAACTTTAAGCTTATACAGCCAAAAATAAAAAAAGAACAATTTCGTGGGGTTAAAAAAAATACCCGGGAAGTTGTTTCAGTATTCTGCACATATGTCAGGGCGGCTGAGTTATGTGCGTTGTGGGCGTAGACCGAAATTGGAAAGCTTTCTTGTACCCAGCGTACATGTAACAGTTCGTTGCAATCGCAATTTTCTTGAATGTTTGTTCACCGTTACTATGGCACAACTCATCTGTTGTGTAATATCACAATGATAGGCGTCCAGAATTGGGCAGCCATTCCACACACTCAACAACCGAATGTTCACAATTATGACCAAGTGCCTTGCAGCGGGCTAGAACTGAATCACCACAACCGTGTTCGCCACTGACACACGCATGGCCATCTGGCTCTGTTGAGTTAGCTATCGCCATACTTTGCTGTCGGGAATAACAGTGTCTCCACTGAGCAATTCTGGTCTATGGCATATCCAACGGGTGCAAGTAGCACCTCCGAGTCCGCGTGCCACCGCCATGGTAAGTTCCTTTAATGTATATGTAGGATAAAAATGCGCGATTACATTTGTTTGGCATTTTACCTTCGGTTCGTAGCTCTTTACCAATGAAGAAGGTAACCAAAGGTGAGTTCAACACTGTAAAAGCACACAGCGAAGGCTGATATCGAATGTTTAAGTTCTCAGTTCATCTGAAATGCGGTACAACCGACATAATTTCAGCCTACTGCCTTGGGAGAAAGTGAAAAGCACAGTTTGCTTTTAAGCAGGAAAAAGTCATTTATTAGGAAATCGCCGTCAAAGCTAGACATCTTGGTGTACTCACATTCAGACACCATGCAAGAAAGATGAAAAAAGAAAAAAATTCATCCGTCAAAAATGTATTTAATAATGATGTTTCAAAGAGGAGAAGTTGACTCAATTGAAGTTCGTGCTATTAACCCAGTTAAAGTAATTTGTACACACCTAAAGCGATATCTCATTTAAAATGACCCGGTAAACTGATAAGTTGCCTTAATTTCTAATAAAATGTTGACAAATAAGGCGGCTTCTCTATGCACTTATTTATGTGCTGAAATAATAAATCCTACTGTCAGTAGCATCACGAGACACCGAGGATGAGGATGGGGTTGTATCCGTCATCACTCTCAGCCCAAAGAATGTTAATGTTGTACAAAAATAACTTTCTTCTGCTTGCTTAAATAGATCCATACTAACTGCACGTAGGTGTAGAATTGCGACTGTCGAGTGTCACATCCCACACGAGCAAGCATAGTCGTGTGAGGTTGGAGTGTTGCGTACCCCAGAGGTGCAGGATAGTGTGATTGGGAATAGGCGATGACATTTACGTTCGCCTAACACGGGTTTACGCGCATTACTCCTTCTTCATGACAAATTAGCAAACATTCCTTTCGCAACTACGCGTTTTTATCGAGCACGTGAGAGAGGGTGTAGGAATCATTAATTCATAGTCATTAAAGCTCCTTGTCTGACATCTGTCATCCCCCTCCCAGTTGAGTTGGGCACAAGCAGGCTGTTCCCTCGTTCACACTACGTAAAGGCAACCGCAAATTAGTGTCCGCATCTTAATTTCGGCAGTGGATCATCCCGAATGTTGTACATCTGTCATTAGGTGGTTCTCCACCACAAACAAGCGGTTTGTTAAAAGGTTCTCCAAGTAGCAAATTATTCTACACCCACACCTCCAAATGTCAAACAACGCATTTGACAGGATGCTTCGGGCTAATGTTGGGACGTAAAGCAGACGGGTGTGAAGTAATCATTCATGCAGAAAGAAGTGAAAAAAGGAATGCAGAGCCTTGTGTAGCGCTACTGGACTGACGCGCATCTCTTAGCTTCAAAATATAAATTAACAGTCTCATGTACTTCTAAATTCACTACAAGTTAAAATAGGCCTTTGCAGCAGACAGGCCTTCTTGGACAGTGAGAAAACCATTCTTATAAATGCAAAGTAAAGGGTTTTCAATCTTGTACCTTGTGACTTTGTAGCAACTCCAAACAACGCTGCGGAGAGGAGCAGTGGAGAGAACAGGTTATCCTTGCCCACATTGTGACTACTTTGCCAAGTGGCCAACCGAATTGCAGAAACACATAATGGTGCACTCGAAGGAGCGCCCACATCAATGCGTAATCTGTGGCCTGACCTACAAATGGAAGTGGGATCTGGGTCGCCATTTCGATAAGTCGCATCACCATGCCGTGAATCCGTACAAGAAGACTTGTCTATCCGTGAGGGCAGCACGACAGCAACAGCAAAGAGTGGCAAAACGGTCATCGGGTCATCGTTGTGGGCGCAGATCGATGGGAGTGTCTCAGATTCCTCTTCCACCATCTTCAGTCCATCTTCAACCTTATGTTCCTCCTTCACCATTTCCTAGTTTCATTTCACCCTTTCCAAATCCACAGTTTGGACAGTATTTTTGATGCTACGATAAAGGTGATAATGCTACAGCTGTGATATTCTCTGCTTATCCTGTTCTGACACACTCTAATTAATGCCCATTATTTCTTTTAAGTTGGTGTTTAAGCATGTGAACTAGGATACAGTCGAATTTTCTAGCAGAGTAACCAATCAGATAAAAGCTTCCATTGGAATGCCTTTATTGCCAACCGATATGAGTGAGCCGAGATTAAAGTGCTTAGGTACGTGAAGGCTGACTGCTAACAACACGGAATGGTCCTCTTCTCACCTATTTGTCAACAGTTTGCTTTTTTTGACTCCACACTTATAACCGACACATATGAAACCCATTTATACGTGATATTAGTCAAACAGGGAAGTTAGCCGAGAGCATGAGTATCAAGGTTGTCTAGGAAAGTTCGAAAATTAAGCAAGAATAGATACTCCTGGAGAAGCGAAACAAAACCGTTTATCATCCTAGCATCGATCTACCCACCCACTTGTCTGTCGCCCTATCCACCATTCTATCCACTCTAACCCTCCCATTCACTTTTAATACTTAATAAAGACATTCTCACCAGAGCCGTGATGCTAGTAAACCCACTGCCTATGCCATTTCTTTGTACCACACAAATCGGTGATCACGGAGTATAGATGTTTACCATCTATCAACGGTTTAAGTAGTTGCTATGTCGCATCTGTTATAAAACAAATCTGAGATTTATATCCATCCAGCACCTTTCTTTCAGCTGCAAAATGCTAATTGGGAAAGCAGGTGAAGCTGCTATTCCCTGTAATTAGCAAATCACAGTGATGGAGGCAGAGAAGCAGAGACCGAGAGAGAGAAGATTAATGTAGGGGAAAAAAAGACGGAGAAATGATCCAATAAGGCAGAATGCGTTAATGAGTACCTGTCAAAGGCGTCCTGAAAAGCGGGTGCAGCAGAGCCCCCTTTCTGCTGCCTCCCACCCTCATCATCATCACTAGATTTCGCTAAGTGAAGATGGTGTAGTCTGTAACTTCTTATCTTTGTGGTGAAAATATCTCCAGCACTAATTTACCTGGATTTCTGCATACTTATCCACCCACCCACGTTGCATTCTGATGGTACGTACGCATCACGACCCAAAGTGGTCTGATCAGAAATTGTCGGGAACAGTCTCAAAAATGCGTTTACTCCTGTTTTGACGAGAAATTATAAAAAATCGTTCCAGAGAGCCGATAAAGTACAAACTTGCTGCTTTAGCTCTTAGATGTTAACCCACACTTTTGACAAAACCAGCCGCGATATCTACGGGGTGCTCATAAAATTTTAGATTCTTTTTTAAATAAGAAAGTCAATGGGTACAGAAAGCTTTCCCATAATCAATCATCTCTCCAAATTTTTGTTTCCAGTAGTAAACAACCAGACCCTGTCCACTTTTGCGTCTATCTCAATAAATCCGTGCCATCTCATCCATTTTGCAGGGGGAAAGCTGACAGTCATCACTGGGAAAATAGGGGAAAACGGGAGCCCTGAAAGATTATACATCAGTACCTACTTTTCTGACATCTTAAAGTGCAAGGCTTCATGGAATGCAGCATTGTTTTCCTCTGTTTCACTAGTTCTAAGGTGGCTACTCCTAAAACACCCTCCAGTGGTACCTTATGGAGTGGATAGATGATAAGTGTCAATCGGCCATCAGTGGAGGAGCAAGTCCTAGTGATCAGTTGCGTCTGCAACACGAAAAAAACAATCTTTTGGAAGTGAAGTGGTGCATGCAGCGGAAGTGTCTACTGGATGAGACAAAAAGTCATTTCTTATTGCAAATCAGTCAGCAGACAATCCAAAATCCTCTAATAATACTTGTGACATCCATTTGCCAAGTAGCGTCCACAAGTTTTTCCTTCAGGAACAAACAACTAGATTCATCTCTTTTCACTTGAAAGTTGCTTGACATGTTATTAACCATCACCGGGAACGATGGATCTTCTTGAATATGGCTCGTCATCACAAGCAAGCGCATTCATGGAAAGCAAGTGGTACATTGTTATACTATCATACCTTCTCCAAATGCTATGCAACGATTGTGACAGGACGCTTCCATCACCTGTTTCAGCTTTATAGCCAGGTTACTGTTGGTACGTGAAATCGACGGGTTGGAAATACATTTACGGAACTGAAGTAGCATTTAATGGAGGGATAAGTGCAAAGTGGAATGTAGAATATCGCATTGTGCTGATAGATTGACGTGCACCGTCGGGTTTCACAATACGTATAAACAATCTCTTTCAGTTTCCAAGTTCCTTCAATTCCCACTAAGTCACAAGGCAGAGAGTAAAATGTTGAAAGATTCTCTGCGAAATTCAGAACCCACTCATCAAATCATATAGTAGTATGCGACAAAAGCTGCACGAGAAAATTGATGGTACAAGAAACCACATTTTCCTTCCACCTATGCGGTGTCAGGACGAGCTCCAAAAAATATAGCGCCACAAAAGAATGTTTAATAGTTCTCTTAATGGGAACTGAATGGAACACTGCATGGATTCCACTCCATATCTCTTTCGGCGCATTTTGTGTAGGTGCAGGAGCAGGATACCATACAAATCAAAAATGGTAAAATTTAAGAAAGTTAATTTTGGTGACAAATCGCTCCGGCCGTCCAATCAGCCATTCTGTATCCATCCATCCATTCGTCCATCCTGTTTCCATACGTCCTACAAAAGTCTATTTGTAAAAATTCTATACCGGAAGGTTCACCGAAAAACATCCCATTACTTTCCAACGTCAATGACTAATCATTGACAAAATTTCGCTTTAACACTCAGTTCACCATTAAATGAATACGAGCTTTAGAGATGTCATTTTATCTTAATAAAGAGGGATCTGCTCAACTGTTAAGCTCCTCAATCTTTATTATTTTTAAGAAGTATTCACGAAATTTGCAAAAAAAGGCCAAAATCATTCCCAAAAGAAGGCATATACACATCTTGCCTTTGTTTCCGCCCAAATTGCATGGGTGGGACTTGTTGCAGCGGTCAAGTTGTCAAGCGGAGAGACACACGTGGGGAAGGGGGCAGAAGGAGAAGGGGAGGTGATGGCAGTGCTCCCACCTTCTTTTCAAGCCCCATATAGCCACACCCGAGTGCAGATTATCCCACTACAGTTGGGCAGGCAGGAAGAAGGAACTTTGAAGTAGCAGAATGATTGCAAATGCCTCCTCCCCCCTCATCTAATTACAGGCAGCTGCTCGCTTCTTGGGTGCGGTCTAGGAGTCTTTGAGGAGGCAGGCATAGGGGGGGAAAGCGGAGTCCTGAAATGTCTCCCAGGGATGACAGGGGAGAATCCTTAGAGAAGGATGGAGAGAGGCTAATTATCCAGTAAAAAAAGATGTCTCTATTCGCCCCTTTTTGCCCACTTCTACGTGAAATTTTGGGCTTGACAAGGGAGACTCACTTCTGTGTTACCCTATCAAACTGCCAATAACGTTCTTCAGATTTGCTGCTTGTTTTGTGCGCCTTTGAGCTTTGATTGAATTGATTGTGGTGGTAATTGCGTCATTTTATTGCTGGATAGCAAGACCGTTATGGTTATGAAGTCTCCTTAAGATTTAGTTAAAATTTGGATGCAAGAACGACCTAATTTGAAAGTTATTCAGCAAATTTCCGTCTTTAAAGGTGTCACTTTCGTTAATATATCTGGATATCCAAGTCGCTCTGCAATGGCAGGTACACCAGTACGGATATTTTTAAACTCTATGGAAATTCTTCGAAAAAGGAGCTTAAACAAGACAAGTGTTAAAGGTGATGGGCCTGCGGTCCGATTGTTGATGGCACTTAGTACCTTCTTCAGTGTTTAGAAGTTGCGAAAACCCCTTGATCCAGGCAGTAGTTACTAAACACGTTCAGAAGGGACAGCTCACTATTTCATCTATCATTTTTTAACCATTCAATCCGAAATACAACAGTGAAATGGTGACGGATACCATCCAAAGATACTTGGTGGACCACTAAGGGTAAGAAATATTACCATCCTGTCAACTAAACTGCGCTGTAGGAAGATCTCACGAGTAAGCTGTAGTTTAGGGTCCTGTCATATCTTTCAATGTATTCACTATTTCTGGTGGTCTCGCAAGAAGAGGCTTTTTGGCACACTTGCGAGTTGTGACGAGTGGATAGACCACATCCGTAGACATGGCTGGGCATGAACTTAAGCGGATAAAGTAACAAATAGCTTAACGGTGGAAGGTGGATAGGCGTGTGCGCTCCATTGTCTGGCAAACAGTGGGATGAAAAACTCACTCGCCCCCATGACATATGCCTTCCCAACAGCACGTAAGTCTTAGGCAAGTGGAAGGACTGGGGGACGATAAACCAAAGCTAACTGTTGTCTCTGGGTGGATGTGAGCTCCATTGGCCTCGTGGCCTTCACCAAGATAATCATTTTGGCATTCATGCTGAACATCATCATCGACAATAGACGACCCTCGAGGCAATCATCACTAAAATTCAAAGCCTCGCAGAAGAGTCAAAGCCAATTCGTAGAGTAGGCATAGTGAAGTCAAATCGCACCCACCAGGCAGAAATCCACCAGTTGTATCGTACAAGTCTCAACGCGATATAATAGGCTACTTCAGACGGGAAACAAACTTTCTAGCTAAACGACACCTCATTTATCCACCATGTCTTGGTTCCAAGCTGTAACCCTTGAAAAGCAAAAGCGTGAAGTGTCATCGGAGCAGACTGTTCAAAATTATCTTCCAGTCGACCAACTTCTACTTAACTACCTCAGTAGCAATAACTGTCTATCGTTTCAAGATACATTGATGCAGAGGCTCAAAGGCTTACTCGCGCCAGCATCACATATATATGCCCAACACCACAGGCCGAATAGTGCACAAAAAACAAACAAATAGACAGTTTAAAACAGCGAAACCACTCAACTTATCCTGAATTGACAACAGCAAGTCGGCGCGATCTCCTAACCTTTACGATTCAAAGTTCAATTGCGGCAGCTACCAAAATATACGAGATGCACTAAGCGACCAGCAAAACCAATTAGACCCACCGATATTATTATAAAGTATGCATTTCACCGTATTTATGATGAACCCATTCCCAGTTTCATACAATCACAGAGGAGCGTTCAAATTCGACTAAAGCTTTGCACGAGGAATCCGCATCAACATCTGCACGGACAGCCAAACATACAACGAACAAGGTATAATGCACACTTTCAATGAAGATTCGAAAAAGATTAAACTAAATGGCATCACAGAAATTTATACACCAGAAAGAAACAAACCGACTGGGGTGGCTTATTTAACCTTATCAATTTCATTGAGGTGGAAAAAACCAATGTTCCGCCAATCCATTAGAATATTATCCAGATGATTATCAAAGTCAGCGAAGCCTTCTATAATGGACTCGTCCAAAAACGATTTGACAAACTCAGCGGCAGATTGCTCAACGGAAGGACTATCAAAGATAACTTGATGTAAAGAAAAGTTACCGCGAGGTCTCCTGCCAACTGCCATCACGCCTACAGTAGAGTGAAAAAGCTTCAGGAGAGAGGGATCGCAAACGATCGTTGCGCACGATGATTATATTGCCTTGGCTGCTATTTTCGAAAATCTTGTCACCAATTCGCGTGGCAACCAGATTTAGCCTAAAAACCCTAAACCACACAAAGTTTACCTACTCGTTGGAATTTAGCGTTTCATTCGCTTGATAGTAGCCACAAATTTTCCAGTTCATTGCATCACAGTAGACTTCAATTTGAGTAAGTGCAACTTCTATCATTGGAGTTAGAGTAAGGCATCCATGGAAAAGGGGAATACAGTCACGAATAACAAGCTTCCCACCAACAATATCGCCCAAGAGAACTCCGTTGACAGCGGCGTGTGGATATTTGGAAACGTGCAAAATAATTTTTGCAAAAGCAAGCGATTCTAAGTGTACAGGTGCCATACCCGATCACCTATCATGTAGCAAGGACAATCCACACGGACATCATCAACATCAACTAAAGGGAATGGCATTTGCTAGTCGGAAATGAAAGTTTTAGGCTTCTATCGACAAAAAAATGTAAAGATATCTTGCGGTTTAGTTGTCTAACATTTGGTTTGATTTGCATACTTTTCAAAAGTTTTTAAATTTTAGTAAATAAAACGACACTTAATGTTTTATAACATCACGTATGCGCAAAACTTGACAAAATAAAATAAACTGTATTGATAATAACAAAGGTTTGTTTTTACAAATGCTTTTTCGAAATTTAGCTTGCAGTAAGTATGATCCCGAAAAGTGCCTTTAGTTCCTTGACAAAAGTTTTCAACTTTCGTCATTTGGCTTAAATTGTTTTTAAAAAATCCTGCGTAAAGTTACTGGATAACTTTCCTCACCTAAACGGATTAGCGACAATTCGAATTTTGTGGGCGACCGCTCTTATCGAATATATTTGCTGACATCTACTTAGACAATCATCTATTCTTTTACAAAATATACCGTTTCTAGCGTTTTCTATCAATGGGAAATTATGCCTCAAGGCCCAGGTCTTTTTCAAGTTAACGTTATAGGTATTCGACAATTTAATTCTTCACAATTTTTTTTCAGTTAAGCAGGTAGTTATAAGTCCTCGAGGTCCTGCCGGAGCTCGGATGTTTGTTGAAGGGTATGTGGACGGGAAATTATCCTTCAAGACTCCCATTGCTGTTAAATCCTGGTCACCATCATGGAACCACTCTGCTTCTCTTATCATTACGCCTTATTCCTCCCTCCAATTCAAAGTCGTACAAGTTGTTAAGTTTGGACCAAATGCACTGGTTGGAGACGCCCATTTAGATGTTTATCCTATTTTGAAATCAAATGATGGAAAAGGTTTGGTGGTGACTCTAACTTATGCGGCTATAGTTCCTTCTACCCCACTGATACTCTCGGTATCCAAAAGAGATGGCCTTCGTGGAACTCTCATTGTGCATTTCGGTCCCCTCGAAGTCGACCTTCAGGTGACTCCGCCCCCTCCAGAAGTCCGGGAGCACCCTGCAGCTGAGGCACCCTCCCTTCCTGTAAGTTAGTTGGGTGGGATTCCATTAGTGCTCTTCTGTCTTGTGCGCGATTCAAACAACCTTAATAGTACCTGAACTACATTGTAGACACCTTCCAATGGCACTGGGGACGGCGGAAGTGCTAGTGCTTGCTCAACTGTTGTGCAAGTTCAATCCCATACTGGTTTCCACTTTTATGCAAATCATTCTAAAATGTTTTCTCTACGTGATCTTTATTCGTATACATAATCGTAACAAGCATAAAAAATTAGTTTTTAGTACTTTTGGTATGTTGACTAGTAGTTCTTTTGGTGATTCAAGAGGTTAAAATCAATGGTGTTTTTTTTTACAATCTACCCTTACATTACATTGACCATGTTAGAAGAAACAGTCATGCATAATTATCTTCATTGAAGGGCTGAAAATCATCTCTGATATCTTAGTACGGACTGGTGGACTCCTGCCGCGTATTTTTTGATTCGTAGATCTGTCAAAGCACCCACTGTATCACGTGAAATGCTTGATTGTCGTTTGTTAACTCTCGCTGTTCTCTCACTATGCACGTAGTTAATTTTGTTTGTAATGCCGAATGAATTTTCATTTACCGTAAACAGGACGAATTCCACTATTTTTTTCACCTTGAGTCGTCATATTAAAAATCACAAGCCTTTGTCAGTGAACAGATTTGTTTTCTCTGCGTAATCACATGCACCGATAGTGGTAAGGAAAGTGGATTGTCTAAGTTAACAGATTTTATTCTATAAAATATTACAAATCTAGTCGAAAGACCTTTGCTTTACCGGTTTTAGCGGTTATACATCAAGCTGACTGGATTTTGGTAACCAGCCGCAGGTGGTCAAGTCGCTTGTATTAGGCAGCCAGATAAGTTTGTGCAGCTTTTTTTGCAAATAGGACTTAAGCAGTTTAGGGATGTTTTGTTGAAATGATCAACATTATAATGTGTGCACCTTTCCCAACGCGGTATATGCGGTACACTTTTCATCTAGGCGTAGACAATCTTTCCCCGATCCCTTTCGATTCTATCACCGCACTTTTGATCTTCAAATCTGAATTTTGTTTGGAATGTGATTGTCCAAGGCCAGGAAGGGATGCTTGTAATTATCCAGCAAAATATCATCAGAGCAGCATGAACGATAAGGGCGAGGTAACATTTCCTTCCCATCCTAATGCAAATATTCTCATGACTGTGTTTCACAGTGGTATAAGGCCTTGCATTGTCTTGGGAACGGAATATTCTTCCGACTGACTGTCTAGGCAATAAAATTTGTTCTTTTGTACCCTTGAATTGTATCAAATTGGGTGAATAAGCCCCACCCGTAATTGTCCGGTTGTCGGCATGTACAGTTGAGTCTTCATTCCATCATGCTCAAAGGAGCCAACGATTGTATTGTTAGGGGCTAATGAATGATGTGTTCTTTCGCCCTCCCATAAAGAGTCTCTCACCGGGCAAACAGTTGAAAACATTATATTGTTCTAAGATGAAAACGGATAACAATGCAGGTGGGTGACACTCATTTGCTGGGTAGCTTCTACGGCATCTTCCAGTTTATATAAGTGTAAATAAATTGCTTCCTCATTCGCATTAATCATTTTTGAACGTGCTTGGCTCAGTAACCTTGAATTATTCCACTAAGTACCGACCAATAGGAGAGAGTAGCACTGAACACTAGGCGTCCACCTTTGAGTGAGCTATGAGCACATTCGAGTTGTCCGATTGTGCTAACACATGCCACGCCTTGAAGATATGCTGGTAGCTTCCGCATTCTTGGGATTTTTGAAGTAAATGACTTATGCCACACGGGTCCAAAACAAGAAAAAATATGTGGATAGCAGAACGGAGCGTACCATAGTGATGCAGGCACATACCTTTGCCTTACAGTGTAGACATATCAACGAGAACGACGATTTCACAAGTCCCTAAATTTACAAGATCTCACTACCATGTGTCATACCGAGAGCCGAAAGCACAGTTTTGACCACGTGAATACAGGAAACGGAATTTGGGACTTTGTCTGATGTATCTTCGCCCAACTCCGCCAAAACATAAAAATGTTTTTGGACTTAAAGTAATTACCAATTAAACCTCCGTATTGCATCTCTCGATTGAGCCCGCCAGCTGCACTTCGAGCCTGTCTACCTTTTCGGTCGAGATTAACTCAGCCCCAAAGTTGTAGAGATTTCTCAGTGCAGCACTAGCTGTTCTTCCAAATAGCAAATGTTTGAAGATACTTCGATTTCATTTGTCAAATGTTGTTTTCAAAAAATGTGCTTTTTGCAACCCGATCAATGAAGCGGCGCCAAATACGATACTCGTATTGCCTCTGAAGATACGATGAAGGATAGGCCTTAGGACTGGCAGACTCTTGGCTCGTCCTCTGCACGCTCTGGGGTTGACATGACCCAAAACTTGCACTTTTGCGGTTTAGTTCTCTCCGCTAACTTTTTGTAACTTGTAGGGACTTGTAAAATACACAGATATGAGTCGGTCTAGTACACTGTACTATTTTCCTCTTATTTCTAATCCACATATCATAAAGTGTTGGTCGAATGTTTGTCTGCTTTGTGATACTCATTATGTCTACTTGACAATCATGCTGGAGAAAGGGCAGAAGTGGAACCATATACCATTTAGACGTGGTTATTATTCAAGATCCATTTGTCCAGAATAACTTTTAGCAGTGTGTGGCGTGAGCGACGAGGTAAGTGACTTACCCCTACATCAAACGGGAAAGTCGCGGTGGAGGTCACCAAGCCAATGTGCTTTATATGCCACGTATTTGATAGATGTCAGATAATGAACTTCAGACCTTGACAATTTGTTGTTTAAACACGTGGTTGGTTTGTGGTGAGAAATGATTTTTGTTTCTTGACATTTGTCAAACAAAAAAACATCATTTGCTACGTCCAAACGATCCAATCACTGTCCCGCTCTACGCGCCACCGCATCTCCACGTGATTGTGCTTGTTTTGAAGATACAATTGTTTAGTGTGATTTTTTCACTTGCTGAAGGCTAGGCAGTACTTATGGCAGTGCTTTATTTATTTGATGTAACTTGAAGGTATACAGGAAACGGTTTTTTTCCTTATAAACAACCAGTACTAGTGAATCCCCTACTCCCACGAGGGAGTGCCAACCCTCAGGCTACATACCAAAGATACCTATCCGTGAGAATATATTCACGTGATTAAATTATCACACTTTCTTTTACCATTAAAAGCAGACAATCCCATCTGAAGTGGATAAGTGAGGAAATAAAAGTGAGCTGAAGTGGAGGCTGTTTGCCTCTAGAAACAAAAAGTGGCGACTAGCTTGCGTCTCCATATGGCATGAACTGGGCACTGTAATTTGGGTTGTTTTGTGGAATAGTTTGTTTCTAAAAGGATTTTTCACAGCTCTTTAGTAATTTATTGTAAGGAATAGCATTTTTCCTCACTTAAAGATGTAAAAAGAAGTGACACCCTTTAAATACTGTGACCGTAATATTTGACCCATTTCGTATCTAAATAGGTTAATTCGGAGGTGTAAAGGCCACAATTTGACAGTGATCCTGAATTTTGATTCGAGCTTAAAGTTTTGCTTGATGTTGGCTCAAAATAATTTGGAATTTTACGATTCTACATTGATCATAAACTACCAGGAATAGTTTATTTAAATCCTAATTGAGTAGTATTCACTGTCACTTAAACAACGACCGAACCAGGATAATAATTGCCCTTGAACACAGATTCAAGTGGGCAAATTACTCTAATTATGATCCTTTTTTTTCTACTAGAGATGAGGGGCATAAGTAAGTGACTCAAGAATGGCATTTGAAGGTAGCTCGCTTATGGCGAAACAAACATGTCGCAAAGTGACCTACTTAAGGCGAAATGAAATGTTGAAAGAGGGTCTTGCGACTGAAAAGCTTTACTCTCGTAGAAGAAATATCACTTTGACGAACTATTGTACACATCTTTGAGGGGGTGTGTGGGTGGATTCACGTGTTTATCTTTGCCAGATCACGTGATCTCATCTAAGTAATGCTGCAATAGTAGTTTCTGATAGGTCTGATTACCCCTTTTTAATTCTTTAACAGCTGAAGAGACTTAAACATCTTATTCGACTCAGAATTCAATATCATCAGACTAGACTGCTCCCCTTGATATGATGCAAAATAGACTCACACTCTTATGTGTTGACACTCTTTAGGGATATCTGTTGCAGACGCTGTAGTATGCACTGAATTGTGCTATGCTAAATTGTAGATGAAATAAGTGTTTCTTCGTTTTCTGCCTTTTTTCATAGGTCTGGAAACCAGGTGTCTGCACCTACTAATTTTTTCATAGTATTTGTGAAAGTCCTCCGGGTTTACGGATTCTTTAAAATGTTAATGAAAAGGGTGTCTAGCATACCCTGTGGGCGTAACTTTTGAGTTGCCTCGAGGATGTTATGCGGAATACCGGTTCTAGGCGGCTGATGGTAGAACTAGACCAGCAGTGCAGGGACTAGTTCACTTCTGGACCATGTTATTTCATCTAAGTTGCTAATTTGTGGTTGAGGTTGAAATCGCTAACAATGAGACAGTAAATTGTCATTGGTTGGTTGTAATGATTAGTGGCGAATCGACATCCTATTTTCCTGTTTTTGGGTATCCAAATTCATTTACTGACTTCATCTCAGTAGCATTTATCTTTCCATTCAAGAAATAGTCAGGCTGCTGCACCCCAACCCATGGTAGAAATTGCGGGAAACAGGAGAAATCGCAACCAACACGTTGCAGTGGCAGTGAGCTCCAGTTTCTGGGCTGAATTTATCCGCGCCCTTTTTGATCCCTCGCCTCCACTGACACCCGAAAGGACTCAATCAAGATGGGGCAGTGCGGCGCAACCACATCTTCGTCTCCCGCGTTCTGATTGGTCAGAAGGAGTGAGTGAGGCCTCTGGACGACCGTCGGCTGGTTCCTTTGAGGATGATAAGTCTCTGCCGGAGGGATGGGGTAAGTGATAATGGTCTCATTTATTATGAAAGGCGTTCAAGTGCAGTCGGGTGTCGGGATGACAAAAGAATTTGAAAAAAATTCAGGAAGTAGAAGCTGTATTTATTTTATTGCACATTTATACACTTACTCCCCAGCTTTGATCAATTCATGGGAAGTTTTCACATAAAAGGGTTTACTGTTACTATTGAATAAACCCAGGGCAACCTGTTCCCTGCTTTTCTGTCAGCTATTGTGCGCCGACTCTTCCAAATGAAAGGGGTAGGAGGTGTCACTATTCCTACAGAGGGACTACTTATGTTTTGGCAGTTAGACGTCTAGTACTAGAGCGATATTTCACGCGCTATTTTAATGCTCACGGAAATGTCCCTGAGGCTTCTGCTTAAGGGCCACTGCAAACTGGATCTTCGCGAACAGACGTACGATCGTTGTCTTTAAAGTTCTGATGCTATTCAAATGTTGAGAGGTCGACCGACAATTACCTCATCACCCTGTCGTACCATATTTAAAGCCTTCTATTGCTACAAGTAGGTCCATCTTAGCCTTACAAAAGTGCTAGGAAGGTTGTACCTCCATGCCACCGTCACAGACAATTAAAAGTGTCAGGTGACTTATGGGTTTATGCGGTTTGAGTAATATCATTTCTTCATTCGTCAGGGGGGGATGGACTGCCAGAATCAGACAACTAAATAATTTCAGTCAGTAATACAATCCTGCCATTCTCGTCTCTAAAAGCAGACATGCTAGTTTCAGTCATTGCTTTTAAATATACATACTCTGTTTGCTAATACTAGTCAATAGGAGAACTACAAAGGAAAAGCGGAAGGCGAGGATAAGTCAGTATCTTTTTACGGATATATTTTGCGTCAACTTGTTCAAATGGCACTTTCATCCGAATGATCTTCCGGGTGTGGCTGCTTCTCAAGA
>NW_020170407.1:430275-432192 GCF_000524195.1 Echinococcus granulosus | reverse complement strand
TGTTACAGGACCTTGCAATAAGGTATGTCGAACAGTGTGCTAACTTTCGCTACTGACTATTTGCTGGTGTCCAGTATCTGTCATCCATTTCAGCTACTATATTTTTGCTTTGATTTTGTTTAACCTGTCTGGATTGTAGCGAGGTGGTTCGCCTCATCCCTTCCGAGGCTTTTACTGTCGCCTATGGATTGGGTTAAAAGTCCTTTTATCAGGCTACTTGTTTTTTTTCATTTTTAAAACTATCCTTTCCGGTTGAGCACCGTAAATCATGGTGTAGTACAATTCAGTTATACTGCGCACTAACCACCCCCAATACACAGTTCTACTACAAAATTTTTGTTCTGATTGGTAGAAAGTGAATTCGGCATTTTGTTGAACAATCCTTTTTTTTTTTCATAATTTGTTTAATGGGATGTGCTTCAAGGGATGAGGAAAAAATGGATTAACTGTTAAGCGCTCCAATTCCATTCTGGTATGAAAATGCAATCGTGGAAAGTGACTGCCAGAACGATCATGTTTTTAGTGTGTTTGATAAGAAGGTATTGTGACAATACATCTGAGTCGATTGATTGAAGCCTTTTTATTTAAGAGAACAGCTTATTTTATAGACTTGATTGTTGTTTTTACGACGTTTTTCATATGGTCCGTATTTAACTGGGCCAGAAAAATATACTCAAGAGCTTAAGGTCTGAAGAGCTGGCAAATAACATGATTATGAAATTCTTAAGTCGTTTCCTCCTTGGTGGTGAAGGTTTCAAGGTATGGTCATTTCCATTTATCCAAAATGAGGATATCATGACACGATCGTTGTTTAATCGGATTAGACCTTGCTAGGAGCGAAGGGTGACTTAAGGTAGGGGGTATTCAACCTCAAAACCCTAATTCATGATAAATTTATCTGAAAAGGGGTTGCGTCAGCTATATCCATAAACAAGCCGAGTATTCTTCAAATCTCTTCTATGCAGAGGAAAACTTTTCTTGAGAAATAAAACAGGCCGCTCCTAGTAGGCAGACTATCTTGTTTTTCGGTGGACACAAGTTGTGTGTCTATCGAGTGTGTCATGTTCGCCGGCATGTCCGCTTGAAATGTGGGTCGAATAATAACTGAGGGACGCATGGGCACTACCCCTTGACACATTGACGCAGCTCTAATGCCCCATCGTTAAAGGGTTAAGCGTTTCATCACTCTGTCTTCCTGTACGTAGTCATCTGCGGACACGAGTAGGTATCCGCAAATTCAGGTTTCGAGCCTTAGTTCACAAGTAACTTCGTCAACACAAGCTGGTGCACTCACGCATCATGAGGTCTTGGGTCTACCTGGAATGCGCGGTGTACGATCCTCAACCTTTCATCGAGCTTTTATTCCCAGAGCGTCGAGTGGACCCGCAGACAAACCGAATATACTTTGTAAATCATAAAAACTGCACTACGCAATGGGAGGACCCACGGGAGCGGGGCATGGACGAGAGTCGGCCGTTGCCACCAGGCTGGGAGAAGCGCTATACGGCGGCCGGCCAGCGATACTTCATCGACCACAACAGCCGAACGACAACCTTCATTGACCCTCGCACTGGACAGCATGCTGGGTGCGTTCTTCTATTTCTGATCTACTGCTTCACAAACGCGATTGCTTTGCTTTCTGTTGCACTTGACGGTTGCAAGTGGAAATTAAAATCCTTGAGTTAACTAAGATGTTCAAATTTGAGTACCCATATATAATTCGATTCTTTAAAGGTGGAGGAAATGTTTCCCTGTAGATAGTAAATCTCCCAAAATCACCTGCAAATAGTCCCTTTAGTTTTCGTCGCCAACTAGGTAGATTCAACTGTAAGGCATTTCTGAAGAAACTTCTCTTTGCAACGTCTAAAATGGTAATGAAAGTTCTTTTACCAGTCTTCCTGCATTGAATTATATAAG
>NW_020170407.1:424451-430175 GCF_000524195.1 Echinococcus granulosus | reverse complement strand
GTGGCAGGACATATTGCTGACTACTTGGAGCTTGAAGCTTCAATCTTGCGTGGATATACCGCGGCCCGATTTGGGCACAATCGCACAAACCCAATAGGCGACCCTATTGAACCTACAAATAAGGAGGCATCGAAACAGATGCAAACTCTTGCCTCATCAGTTAGGAAAAAAATGGGGCTTCATCTCCTTCTGCAAGCACGCACCACCACCTCTCTCTCCCTACTCCTAATCAATCACACTTTGGGTGTTGGTGGGTGGATCGCGAATGGGTAACGAAATTGTGAGTACAGGGCTGATCGAGAGGTTAAATGGACCATGCGACGCTGACAAACCTAACTGAAAGCATCAACATCTGTGGTGGATTTTTCCCAAAAGATAAAAGACTATTCCCTTGTGCAGGAGACAAATGGATCTCCTGAAAAATCACCACCTTCCAATGTAACAACCTGCATTAGTCCAAATTGGGGTCATTACTCCATTGTCCTCCTCTGTGGTGCATATGCCAACTAAGTCGTGGACGACTTCTTCGAGTCGATGGGAAATGGACCACAAATCCCACGTGGACACATGGAACCCGGTCTTTTATTCTCACAGAAGACGAGGAAGGACTACTTGATGTGCAACAATGTTTCCCGATCCTCTTTATGCCCCTGCGAAACAGTCATGGAACCAGAACCGGACACAGATGCTAGAGATGACTGTCCAGTCGCCCTTCGTCTTTATCCTCAAATAGAGAAGGGAAACCAATAACTTTGGGCCATGTTGCACAAAGCATGACATGCATCTGACGACTTTTCAGGTGTGAAGAGTAAACGCCCCCTCTCTGCTTCTGTGCAGACAGCAACAAACACAAACGCGCCATCCTCCTGCTCGTGTAGGGAGGACAAGAATGCAAAAGTAAATTTTAGCGATTTGTTTTAGAAAAGACATTGACCTCGCCTTCCTCTTTGAAACAGTAATGGCGAAACTTCCTTATTTTCCCACTTTTCAATTACTTTACCCGCAACAAGGTGGATTGTGAGGTAGAGGCAAATCGAGCAACGCAAAGTGGTTGCTCCTTCAACTTCTGTCATTTGGAGATGACATTTCACGCTCCTGTGTTGACTAGCAACTGTTGGCATAACTCAACAAATAGCACAAAAGAAGGCAATAAGATGGCACTTGTAGAGGCGACTGGGTGGCTCCGTCTACAAAGATAGTGGCGATCAAGACTGACGCGACAATTAGTGTCGCTTCCATGTTTACTGAGGGTGGCGAATTCATTTCACGCAAAAACTGCCTTGAAGGCAGAAGTCTGTGTTACTCAAGCACACACGCAAACGACGCAATGACGGGACTCGACTGCGCCAACTCGTACAAAAGCAGGTGAAGTCTCAGGTGAACACATGACGTTTGATGGTCCCTCTCGTTTGTGGATACAAGTTGAAGAATTCTCTCCCCATTACCAACCACCTACTTCAATGCAACATGCTTGATAGGGAACGAGAGACTCACCCATTAGTTCGCCGAATCCGCCCAAGGGAATGTGGCAGGTGCCGGTGATGAATTGCAGTAGACGGGCTCGCTGCTCTTTGTCCAAACTGTGTACAAACTGAAAGGCAGAGAGTAGTAATACACACCGCTAGATACGTGGCTCACTCCGCCCTAGTCACCGTCATTGCCCGTAGTGGGTGGCATTTGAACACGCAAAGCGACGTGCAACTCCACTACACCCCACTCCTCTACGCCCCATTCCACAATGTGTTACACATGAAATTGATCCAGGTTCCACACAGCTCACATTGTCCCGATCCCTTGTTGATCAAAACCATCGCCCTCCTCCATGACAATCGCCTGAGCAGTTGGGGTGTTTTGTGCAAACGAGACAACATGCAAATGAGTGTAGGAAGGCTTTGTGCCCTGACTCCGAAGACACACAATCTGAATGTGCAACTTTTCAGCAAAGAATGGAAAAGCTATCTTCGCAGAAGCAATCTCGTTCCTTCACTCAATCGCCTCCTTTCAGTGGCTGCTCCATGATAGGAATAGGCGTAGTGTCATTCACAGAAATACGACAAGTTCATATTAGAGGGGTGGAGTAGAGAGCACAACGAATTTTCAGGAGGCTGATAGAATTCCCCCATTCAGTTAGGTTACTTCGACAGAAATTGGAAAGAGTGGAGGCACTTTTGGGCAAACCGAACTCTGTCAAGGCGGTTAAATGATTGACGGATTAATGTGTAGATGATAATGTCCAATCCCACACTAGTTAGACATTGATTGTTCAATGCTAGGAAAAGGCGACAGGGAAGATGAAAGAGGAAAAGGGGAAGGAAGATGAGGTAGCATCTCCACACCTTGCTCACCAAATTGTAAATCCTTAGAGGACCAATTCGGACGTGTAAAGTATTAGTTGCGCGTGCCTCTGAACAGCCAAATCTTGTAGACTTCCAAGCTGTATTGAGTAGGTAGAGTCAGCTTTCGACTTCCAGGAGGTGAACACCTGCGTCTGCAGTGAACCACCTCATACACAGAGCAGACGTAGTTCTGTGTAGGATGAAGTAGTGGCACATGACTTGCAAGTGATGAATGAGTAGTGAGGAGATCATTTGGGCATGACAAGTCAGTCAACGTAGTAATAGAAGCACAAGGGTTACTTTTCCCATCAAGTGTATAAATAATTCAAAGTTCACGAGACACCTAGGGCACGTCAAATTGATGGAAGCGAAAGCCATCTTGCTTGTCATCAGTTAATGCATGTGGGTGGAACGCATCTGCCTAATAGCTCCCACGACATTCTCAGTTAGTTGCTTAATTTCTCTTCCATAGAAAAGCGTTGCTTGATATGGCATAGCAACAGTGAGTATGTCACCGAACGATGCAAGCAGTAGGTTTCCTTCCTCCTCTCATTCCTCCCTCCCTCCCTTCCTTACTTCATTCATTTACGTGCTTGTCAATCGCGTTGGAGGCCTAACTGAATTTGACAACCTGAGCAGAGCAGGATGGCAATGAATACGCCCTTGTCCCTAGTCGCACACGTGTCCCCTGCATTCCCCCGTCCAATGTGCATCCAAACGCCACTGCCATCCATTTCTCAGTGTTAAACAATCACAGACGCGCATGCGACATGGACTACTAAATTGTGCAATGAAAGGGAGGCTGTACCACAGGTATTAACAGCAATGGCATTTGTAGCTTGAAAGAAAACATGCAAAGGTGTGATTCGCAACCCGGTTTCATGATGATCGCTTCAGTAAAGAAAGTGCTTCAAAACAACGTCTTGAGACAAAAAAAAGCACGAAACGTTTCTTGTAATCTAGAGTAAAAGCGAAAACAATAATGAGCACTTGTACCAAGAGTGGGCCCAGAAAATCCTCCAAAAGCACACGCATTCGTGTCACGAAAAGTTCGATGCTTTCATTCCAACCACGGAGCATTTGCTAATATTTAAGTGGGCTTTTTGCAATGCAAGACATGCCAACTTCGCCTCCACGTGACAAGCCTTTCAGTTATTTATTTGCCCAAACAGGACGACGTCGAGAGTAACATTCTGGCGTGCAAAGCCCCCTACAACGGCCAATGCCTCAAAACTCAATATTGGGAGTTGCAGGAGTTGGTTAACTACAGTGTACTGGGAGTGATAAACATCAGTGTCGCTCGTATGAATTATAACCAGGGAAGGCAGACAAAAACGCCCTTCAGAATTAACATTCGTTGCAATAGACGCAGGTGTTTTATTTTGACGTAAGTCGAACCAGGGTTGGCGCTATTCAGCCCACTGCAGAGGCTGCGTTGTCTCCAAGGCGTGAATTAAAGCCAAAGTCGCATCAATGTACACTTGTCTTGAAGGCATTTGAGTTGAATGAGGTTGATGTGCTGAGTTGGCAGTCATAAAAGGCAGAAGTTGGCGTGCTACTAAGGAAAGGAGATTTCACACATACCTACACTCACACCGGAGGAGTGTCTGGTGTGGAGAGGCGGGACTAAACAACAGTCTCATTGGAGGGAGTTCGCATTCGTCGGCATTAAAGTAGCTCTTTCGTAAGGGGAAGTAAAGCAGGGATGTGCACCATCCATCCACAGGTACTCAGACTGAACCGCGAAGCCGAACCACAATATTCGTGGAGGATGCTGTACCTCATTAAAGGCGGAGGAGGAGGGGGAGGAGGAGTAAGAGTAGGAGAAATCGTCCACACTGCATACACATATGATTGATGGGTCAGATGAATATATGATATCTCGAAGTTGTTGTTGTTGATGATACTGATGGTGGAATGAAAGGAAGAGCGATTTCAAAAGTCAAGTGGCAGAGAAGTAACTGCAGCAAATACGGCAGCAGCATCAGCTACAGCAGCAACTGCGCCAACAACAGTGGTAGCGGCAATGGGTGAAATCACCGAGACCACCACCACCACCACTAAGTCATGCATGAATAATTTAGTCGACAAGCCTGACAGGCAGACAGACAGACGCAGCTTTGAGACGAGAGTGCAGTCGCCATTGTGGGGGCGTATCGCATCACCGACTGATGCGCGGACAGGGTGGTCACAGTAGAGAGGTGGTCATGTAGAGACTAGCGCAGAGGAGGAGGGGTGAGTAAATGGGTCGATGGAGGGATGAATGAATGGATGGATGAAGAGTTGAGGAGACCAAAGTGAAGGTGAAGTGGAAAATGAAAAGAACGAGAGGAGGCGAGGAGGCAAAGGTGAGGAAAGGGAAGGAAATGGGAGGCAGGAGGCGGGAGAAGAGGCTAGGCAAAGAGAGAAGTGGAGGTGGAAGTGGGTACTCACCTGCCAGAACCAGATGACCTGTTTGGAGGAGGCGTTGTACTTCCGGTACACCGTGTTTGTCCGCCAATCCTCCACGTCCAATTCAGGCATTCCAGACAGCAACAACTACAAGGCAAGGCACGGCAGTGAAATCCACCTCACCTTCTACCCAACAAACCTCCCCTCATTGCTTACACTCTTTGTCAGCGTTGCCTCCTCATAGTGCCAGAACTTCCATACTGTCCTATTGTGTCAGTACCTCAACCAAATGGACGTCAGCTACTCACATCTGGAACGTGTTTTGACGAAACAAGGCCATTCGCAAATGCAACACAGCCCATCCATCCATAGTCATCCACCTATGTTGGGGATGTTTCGTGCGTTCTCGTCTCTTCAGTCAACTTCCTTGTGCATTCTCGTAACCTTCTTACTTGTTTCATCCGGTGCATTGATTGGCTGGTTGGTTGTTGGATTTCTGTTATGTTGTGGTCACCGTGCCATGCTCCGGGTTGAGGGTAAGTGCCATCGACTTGCGCTCTCTAAGACTGACACTATCACGTTTCTTCTTGTAAATTCCAATCTACCATCGTCAAAGTGAGATTAGCTACCAGCCCAATGCATAGACCGATTTTGCACACAAATGCAATTGCACTGGCGATGGAGCATTGTTAAGCCGCCATCACTACACCCTCAAAGTGGTCTTCGTCTCACTAATGTGGGTCGACAAACAGAGGACGTGACATGGACAACTCCACCGAGACCCACACCAATGTGCACCACTGTCAGCATTGAAGTCAACCATGCCTTGTGGGTGGGTTGCATGCACTCGCACACCATTGATGTTGTTGTGACGGTCAGTGCGGGGCAATGCTTAAAACAAGTCGTCGTTCTTCTGTGGGGCCCGCCCGTCGACACTTGTTTGACTTGAAAATGATGTTTTGTAGGAATGTAGTCTACCACGATGCAAGCGCTATTC
>NW_020170407.1:418845-424351 GCF_000524195.1 Echinococcus granulosus | reverse complement strand
GCTAAACCCTCTCTCAATTCTATATTTCTATCTCATCGAAGCATCGACTAGCTGTTCATATAACTTGTATAGTTTTTCTGCTGGGAACCAGGAATTAAGACAGCTTAAGCTACTTCCGTTCCCATCTCCGTATTAGTCGTTTCCAACCTGTGCATCCCATTTCCCATGTTGTCATGTGGCTCTCTAACGCCACCAAAAAGAGGTTAATCACTTGTTTAAATACGAGGGGATACCATGAATGGAGATAGGTCAGTAGTATCCTTTTCTAATCCTAATGTGTTATTATTTGAGTCGATATGATATATGCTATTTTTGGTTGCTCAATAAGAACAGGCCTTCCTTCTGATTGACCTATTTTGTTGTTTCTTAAGTCGAAGGTTATGTTGCGCGCGGTTTTGTTGTTTTGGTCCAACACGTCAATTTCAACCATTGTGTTTTTTGATATTCAACAAATGAACATTTCATAGCAAATAATTGTTCTTGTCGTGCGTTGCATCACACGCTAAACAAGCAGTGGGTGACCTAAATGCGTGAGATGTGAAGTAATGCACATTCCTTTGGGGGATAATTAATATTTTACTCATTTGGAACACAACGACACAAGTTATTTCTTATCACAAGTTGGTCAGTCAGTTAACGATCTCCAAATGGTACTTTTTAGGACATTTGTGATAGAATTGAAAGGCGACAAGTTGACAGCCTTTGACGCGTCTTATCGTTTTGTTAACGCACGTAATGCTGGAACCAGCTCCAACGGTCTTGAATTCTCTATCTAATTAAAATTTTTCGTATAAATAGGCATCGAAAGTGTCCCCTAAATTTCCTTTTAGTAGCTGTATCGTTTTTTATGAGAAGGTACTTTCTCGTGGTTTTGAACTGCACTTTTACTGATCCTGTCCCGGTTTTAAATTGGCTTAATGAAACAAATGCACTGTACTTTCGCCGCCGCTTAGGAAAAGGTAAAATCCCATCAAATGATTTTCTCTCTCTCCATCCTAAATTCAACCCACGGGATCGTACTGTCGTATGAAAGCAGGGCGGTATTTTTCACTTGATATTTCCCACTCTACAATGGTATGCATTGATTAGATGACTGGAGATTAAGTAGGATTCTCACGCAATTCTTGTTGTAGCTCTCCTCGATGACTTTCAGCTTCCAGGCAGTGTAATACTCTATTTAAGATTTGTATTACTTTTCTCTTTTTTGAGCTCTTTTGTCATACGATGTTGGATGGGAGAATCTGGTGTGATTTGAGCTTGTCTAATTTACTAATCGAGTTTAGTCCAGTATCAGTGACACGTTAATTCAAAATGGAATTTTGGAGGGCCTTTTTAGCTTTATGCTCTGTTGGCTACGTGGTTGGGTACTTACTGAATTCACAACCGGAATAAAGACTTTTACACGAAACTGGTTGAATTCTGGGGACTCGAAGCGACCCTATTCTCACACATTTGCAGACTGTTTTTGGCTTTGTGCCTATAATGTTTATTAGCACATTTAAAGTCTATCTGTACTTGGTGTTGACCAATCAGGGGAACCGGATGAAGGCAAGAATCCGGAGTCTCTTTGGAATGTTCCGGGAAGAATCAAAACAGGGACGTTTTCTGTAGCTGCGGGTATCAACATCACTTAGTCATGTCTTATGTGGGTGATGAAATAGTACGTTTGCACCTCTATCAAGTGGAAGAGTCAATGAGTAGTCATTCAAAGACAACCATCTTCTAATCCTTCACTTCTTTCGTGTGCGAACTAAAATGTGTCAATAGAAAGGGATGTTTACCGACTGAATGAAAAATTACTTTTTGCTTTTCGGCATTCACCGTTTGTTATTCCGGAATATCCATTTTTTACTTTCCTCATACTTTCGATATGCATGCCGCTCCATTCCCAGGTGACTGTACATTGTGTGTAGTGTAGTGTGTAGCGCTGCAAGCGCAAATGCCCACTGGCTGAAGGCCAAACAACAATTGTGATCAAGGTCTTTCCACTACGTACACCCGGACACGCCATAAAAGTGGTTAAAATGAAGTCTTTAGAGTCAGTAGAGGAAGAGGCTTTCTCTAAAAGAGGGCGCATACTGCTTCATTCTCTACTCCATCCTCCAAAGCCTCCTTATTTCGTATTTCCCCACGTAATACCTGTGACCTCTTATCAGTAGACAATCACATGTGAAATGAAATAAATATCTGGTAAGTAAAAGCGGGATGAAATAAATGGAAATGACCAGGTTTAGATGTATTTTTCTGACTTTCAGAGACAGATTGCAGTAGGTTTATATTTCGTTACCGCCTAGGTTAGCCTTCATTGTGTTTCGAATCCCGATAAGACGTCTAGAAATAACAAAAAAGCCAAAAGCTGTGTGACGGTTTTAAGTAAATGCAATTCCTTTCACAATGTTCTAGTCCCCTCAACTTGTACATATGTTTTGGTATTACCTATGGTTGTTTTTTGAGGGTCGAAGTATCTGCCTAAAAGCATTTTTATTATCATGGTTTATCGCGTGTTTACTTCTTTCCTTACCTTAAAGTTAGTATAAACGCGCACAATTACTGCCGTCCGCTTATCCTTCATTAGTCCCTTGAGAGCGAGGTGATGTTCCAGGTGTGTTTTGACTGGCGCGGAGTTAATGTATCTTTCCACTTACTTTTTTGGTCGTAGCTGTCCTATCGATAGCTTCTTTCCCTCTTCATAGATCGTTAGGTTCACTGGGAGTACCGGTGCAATATGAGCGCAATTTTCGGGCGAAATTGGCCTACTTCAGAGCCCAATGCTCCTCCCACTTCCTCATCGGTCACGCAAGACTCTCCATCTCTCGTGACGGCCTTCTAGAAGAGTCGTTCCAACAGGTAAGGTTTGTTTTGTATGTGCTCGCTTCTTTGTTGTTTGGATAATTAGATGATTGACCAACTTCCATTTATAGATTCAACGACTGCCGGCTTCTGACTTGCGCAAACGACTATGCATCACATTCCTTGGCGAAGAGGGACTGGACTATGGTGGAATTGCAAGGTATTCTTTGGTGGACTCATGCTGTTTTTTTTATCTTTGGTGTCACTCAGATCTTTTGGAATCTAGCGAATCGGTCTCACAGTGATGACTTCTGTACTACATTGGTTGCAGCGTGATGCGATGTCGAAACGTGACAGCTTTCACCTATACTGTAAATGGAGCTCCTGCCTAATGTTCAAAGAATATTCTTTGCCACGAGCTAGTAAATCTGTAGAAGGCCGTTAGATCCTCATCGAATGCAGCCTATTAATTTACAACTGTATTCTGCATCATGACGAATAAGGAAGGGGGAACCCGGATTGAAGGAACAGAAGACAGTCTCAGTCCTGATAGCAGACAATGAGTACTATTTCGTAGGGGGGCAGTACCGATTAAAACAGGTAGCTGAACAGCTTTGAAGTAAAATAGAATAGAACGGAAGTAAAGACGGATTCCTATGTTAATGTACTTCGTTGAGTGGATTTTGTTGATGGGTTAATGGTCCTGCAAAATTCTCACAGTGAGATTTCAATGGGATTTGTTTAGGAGAGAAATGACCGTTGACCTCTATCAAAACTGCTAAGGCGCGTCATTGTCTGTGGAGCTGAAGATCTTAGCGTTATGTTAAAACACCTTCTGTTCTGTCATTTGGTTGATTTCACCTCTCTACTGCGGTGACTGAAGCAGTGATGAGGTAGAATGAATAAAACAAAAATCTGTATGAAATGATGCTGCGATATCGGTGAAAGCGATGCAAGACGTCAAGAATATCCTCAGTTTAGGCGTTGAATAGCACTAAACTAGTCATCAGGTGGAAAAGAAGATTAAAGACTACTTGCAGAAGGTGTGGTATGCGGCAGAAGAACAAGGCAGTGGTCAGAAAGTAGATTCATCGAGATCACCAAGGCCCTCTAATCCCCCTTATTAAACATGTGAAGAAAAATTTTCACTTATGTTTAACGTAAGTGATGGTAGAACACTTGAATTAAACCTACACCAACTATAATGCAAATGGATGCCACATGCACTGGCACATGATAGATAAAAGTCTTAAAGACCATTGACCTGTTGTTCTTTGTTTGTCTTTTCATTTTATCAAAATGTGCCTTTAAAAAATACTTTTTGATGATAAAGAAATGGGTTCTGGTTGCCTCCTCGTTCCGCTCTCCGTTAAGTGAACGAACGCATCACACTTCTAAGCCACTCTCTACTCCATCCTTGAAAGAACATGTAAAATTTGTGCGTGGTGTGGCAGACTGTTGAGTAAGTCATCAAAAGCTACTTAAAAATTGCGGCTTAAATACATCCATTCGACCCGTCTCGAAGGGTTGCAAGACATATTTTCTCCTCTTCTTCACCGTCCTCTTCTGGTTCCTGCTCTTGAGGAACAGTCAGCACTAATCAGGACCAAGACCGCATAGCTCATATTGCCAAACCTGACTTGTTTCATCCTTCATATTCCTACCCGTATTCATATTGCCCTCATTCTTCACTTTTTGATATTCCCTACGCGACTACCGCCATTTTGTTACACCTGAGTATCCTTAACGGAATTGCACGGGTAGTTGGAAAACTGCGTACGCAGTCACGTTCGCTTATACCCCAACTTACTTCCTGTGCTCGTGCCAAAACCTTTAACACCTAGACGGTAGATTAATTCTACACTACTATTGCACATTGTTACTATTCTCGCGCTTTCACAAATCCATTCTCGGGTTCCGTTTCTTTTCCTTGTGGTTGCGGGTGCAGTCGTCAATAAGTTACATCGGTACGGCTTCCTTTTCTGGACCTTTGATCCTATGTGGGAAGGATTCACCACGCGAAATATTCGATCCCATACAAAGCGCTGATGTCGACAGTGCTTGACGGTGTGCTCCTGACACACCTCTTCTGGTCATAACTCCCAGTCACAGCTACATGACAGAGCTTTGCTCTTTCCATGCTGCATGAAACCCACATACACCGCCCAAGGCCTTTTCTAACTCATCTAGTAACACTGGATGCTATGAAAGCAACTGAATTGCTAGGTGGAATTATTTAAACACGTTTTAGCTCTAGTAAGTGCAACCCAGTTTCCGACGCACAACTCCACACAAACTGGAACAAAAATGTCGCCTCTCTACCTTAGCCGGCAATTTCTCTCAGATCACTTTATTTACTTTACCTTGTTAGCCTCAGTGACTTTAATCTCTCTACCCTTTGGTTTCTATTCTTCTTCCTGCAAGTAATCTAACTTGTAGTAGTTACAGCTGAAGTACAAGTCCAAGTCCATTTTGTCCACAACGTTATTTCTGTGGATAGACAAAATACCATCTAGAGTCGCGTAGTGGATGGGTAGATCTAGATTTGCAGAAACGAGAAGCTAATTACGTATGTGACACACCGATTTTCTTGTCTAAGCCCAGCATCACAAATGTGTGACCCGCTTTCCTTGTCATTTTTGTAATAGATGTGGTTTTGCTAGATGGCATCGGAAATAAACTTATATATGTATCCACTACGAGGTTATTCGTAGCC
>NW_020170407.1:409996-418745 GCF_000524195.1 Echinococcus granulosus | reverse complement strand
CCTTGAGAATCAGTCAGAACTAAGAAATCACTTAAAAGGCAGCGCTACTCTTGCATGTCATCGCAAGACTTTATATCACAACAAAAGTTATCCTTTGGTAGATTTTCCTCGGGGAGCGAGGATGGAAGGTCCTCTCTTGTCCTTATCCTCTGGTAAAGTGAAATTTGCAATTATGTCTTTGGGTAAACCATTGCATTTGCTTAATTTAGCTGTCTTACATCTCCTCACTACAGTTCCCTGGTATAAGCTTTAGCTGCCAAGATAAACTGTTATAAGGTCCATCGACAATTGTGTGTGAGTCTTCAGAATCCTATCGATTCCACCAACCAGGTCTTCCATAGATCAAGACTTCCAGTGCATTTGACCTACCGATGTAGTGAGCAAGCAAACGGGGCACGCTTGGTAGGTACGTGTTTGGCAGCCATAGAGTTTGTGTGTCTCGATTACTTCAGTTACGCCCACTTAGATTAATTGATTGACCTTGACATTTGCCCTTCGAGTGGTTATCAGTACCCTTACACCACATCTCTGCTTGATATGAGCCGATCAGGAGGTACTGAGCGAGAGGTCGACTCTCTGGAACGTTTGGAGATTTGCAATCTATGGAACCTTCTCAAAATCCCAACAGAAACGATATTTTTTGGGGGGGAGGGGGGCTCGCAAGCTTCCCTAATGTTAGCAAATGAAAGAGATGTCTGGCCGAGCCTTAATGAAAAACAAAGAAAAGCTATTACTGTCATCCCCAAGTTTCAGCAATTATTTTAGCATTAATTAATTTTTTATGGTCTTGTTTTTTAACTAAAAATATTCGCATATTTTTATAAAATGCTCTACATCCACGTCTTCGGCAGAGCATCTCTTTTGAGGGCTTTTAATTTTAGGGAAGCGAAAGTATTCTTCCCATCTCTTGTTTCCCTTCTGTGCAGTCTGTTGCTTTAGCAGAGGAAAACTGCTCAAAATTTGTGCCTTCTAATTGGAATCTCTCGGTCGTTAAAAGAGTGCCAAAATGTGAAATTAAAGACAGTTTTGAGACCGTTTATTTGAGAAGCGTTGAATTTTGACCAGAAGATATTCTGCAGTGATCTCCTCCCAAAGTGCCAATCTTTGTACTGCTCTTTTTTGAAATGTGGAATGGGATTTTGTAATTAAGTCTGCAATTCACCATCACACCTTTAAACTACTTCTAGGTGATGCGTTCTTTTGTCGCATATCTCATCCTCTCCAATCGCTGGTAAACAGATTTTGTGAAACTTCCGCCGCCTTGGAATGCAGCTGTGCTCGATTTTTAAGACATTCATCAAGTTCAAGCGATATTTTGTCCGAAGTTGGAGGAAAAATAGTAGGGTACGGTGAATAATACTGACTGATTGACGCATATCAGTCACATACAATCACATTTCCGAGTACTCACATTGTCATTTTAACCCTCCGTAAATGCAGCAGATGCCTTGCCTGCATATTTCTGTTTGTGGTGTCTACCAAAAGAAAATTGATTTTCTTGACCCTTCTGTTGTTGTAATGGGCATCATTTATGTCCCTTTCGTCCTCCCGACAACTGCTACACATATATTTGGGTCTGTTTGGTGCATTTGGGTTTAGATGTCGCTAAACATGGTGGAGACAATAATGTTAATGCGTGCTTGCGCATAATAGCATGTGGTGACGGTGTATAGAAGACCTTTAGGACAGTGTGACATGGCGAAAGGACACGTCAGCATTTCAAAGATATTCGGCCGTACGCCTGTTAGCTCACGGTTCATATTTCAGCTGCCATTCTTGTGATCATTCACGCAACGGGTGAACACAAAACCTATGGTGAAATAGCACAAGCTATGATACTTCCTTCTGTAGAAATAAAGCAGTCCTTGAGGAACATTTGCAGAAGTTAACACGCATGCCGATTACTGACCCAATAAAGCTTTGCTGAATGTCTTGTTTTAACTTGAACACTACTTGCGAATACTGCGGTAGACACTCTGGGACTTGTCTGCCTTACTATTCCTAATTTCATCTTCGTTATCTGAATTATTCCCAAATCTTTAGGCTTTAATCAAGTTTTCCCGCTCCAGTCTTTTTTCAAAAATATTTGCCAGATCTAGTTTCGTGATTAATCATTAGTAGCCTTGGTGTTTCACACTACGGACCCAGTCATACACAGCCGTTTTCCACCTTCCATGACGATTACCGCAAAATTTGCGTAAGCTTTTACCTATGAATAACTTTCCCTCATCAGTACTTCGTCTTAACTTCCCATCTCTTCTTTACTTTGTTGTCATTTTAATGCTCCCAACTTCTCATTGGGGTTATTTCTAACTTCCTGTTATTTGAGAATCATATCCAGCTTCATCAGTAACCATGACATCAAGTGATTGTTTCGCAACCATCAAAGTTGCGTTTTCATTAATCCTCTACCTCTTTTTACCCTCTTCCCCAAAAAAACTTATAAATAAACCTTATTCCGAACTTCATCTATCTTACAGAGAGTGGTTTCTGCGTGTTTCACGGGACTTTTTCAATCCTATGTTTGGCCTCTTCGAGTATACCGGTGCACACTACTCCCTACAGATTAATCCCGCTTCTGATGTTGCAAATGTGGCGCATCTCGACTATTTTCACTTCATTGGACGCGTCATTGGAATGGTAAGCACCTCCGTTTAGTTTCGGGGAAATTTACCCTAATACTTTCAAAACTTTTCTCATGTCGTTGTAAAAGAGTGGTAGTCCCCATCGACAATAGGTATTAGGAGGAATGGTCCGGCATACAGGTCGTTTTCCAAGTGATCTTAATCCATTTCAATCCTAATGTCCCTAATATTCCGGACGGGTCTGTCTATAGTCATTCAAACGACGAACTGAAAGGTCTCTAATGACCGTGGCAACTTTCGACCATCGTGCATACTGTATGAAAAGGCGTAATGTACGAGGACGTAATTTGTCATAATCTGCAATTTCTTGGTGATTATTTTTCCGATTCGGTGGTTCTGATGGCGCCTCTCTTTAAATCAAGGTTAGAGGAACAGAAATGAGGCATATTTTTTTGTATCATTACCCGTGTTGTAATCGAAGCTTGCACGTTGGTGCTGAATAACCAAAAGTCTTACTGTTTAGAATGCCTATACTTTTATACGGTTTGCCTCTAGAAACAGACAGCTTGGCCCTAGCTACTTTCCTTTCTATCATTGTAGCTCTACTTCTTAAGTGCTCGATCTATTGCACTGGTGATCTTCTGATGGAGAAATAGTGTGGTAAGGGATGAAGATGGGGCAGTTGGTTCCTTGCTCCTGTCTTAAAGTGTGAACCTCCCCGTACCCAGGATACGGCATTAGGTTGCCTTGTACGATTGATAGTACAACTTTCTTCCGACACTGACTGATTAGTCCTGACTGTCTCTCAAAAAGAAGGAAACGTTGTTTCTTTGCTTACAACCCCTGAGTTATATGGAGATTTTAGTTTTTTTCTGGAAACAAATAATTCCATCCTCTGTGTACCACAGATAAAGCAGGCCTACCATTTTGAGAATGAAGTAGTGCCTAAGAAGTGTGGAGTGAGTGGTTCGTGGATTGCTTGGGAATAACCGCTGATATGTTCGTTCGCTTGCTGAACGTTGAGACGCAAGGACGGAGTGTTGCTCTCTGGTAAAAGAAGTAAGGAGCATCAAATCGATGGCCTTCAAAATCTACTGTCTGTGTTTATTGTGACACCCCTCTGACTAGTAACTTCCACTATGAATCTTTTAATAGGTGTAGGTGTAGTTCAGTTACTTCATCATCACTCAAGTTCAATGATATGTTTGAAAGATGACAATGCATAATTTGGTGGCGTTATTTAAGAATAAGGGGCGTCATCGAGTTTAAGTGATTTATCAAACTCTTTCCGGTCAATACATTGTTTCGTCGCCACAGAGCTCACCTTCTTCAAATACTTTCTAAGGTATTTGACGAGAATTAGACAAGCTCGAATGACGGCTGTTAGGTTGAAAATAGGCAGAAAGTGGTCGAGAACACAATAAGGCGAATGTGACGATCGGATGCGTTTGGAAACCCCTCACAAGTTCTTACAAACTGTACTGAAGACAATACGATTTTTTGATTATTCAGTGGACAAGTAAAAGGTATAAATTGTAAATTCCCCGTAAAAATTGAGATGTTTTTGGTAAAAAAGATTTTCTAACGTAACTCTGCCTAACACTATTCATTTTCCTGTTAAATTTCGCCTGAATAAACGTAGATATGCTCCGATTTCTCATCAGATTCTCATCTCACTCGTAAAAAAATTTTGAGGAACGAGGTCACATTCCTACAGCTAAACTTATATTCACTTTTTCCCTTATTTCTCCTCTGATAGGCTCTATTTCATGGTCGGTGTATTGACGGTGGCTTTACTCTGGCCTTCTACAAGCGTATCCTCGATCGAAAAGCCTGTCTACAAGATCTCGAATTGGTTGATCACGACTTTTACCAATCCCTTGCTTTCATTCGGTATGGCTTGGTCTTTTTTTGAAAGTTTTTAAAGCCTTTATTTCTTGATGACACGTAAAAAGTCTGCTCTCATTATTATTAACAGAGCACCTCAGGGAAAAATTCAACACCAAAACCTGGATATTTTATCACCCTAATGTTACGCTTAAGTGTTATTAATCTTTAATGAGTGTTTTTATTGCATTCTGCAAGTCAGTTTGTGGTACACTCTGGTGTAACCACTGATAAGGTGTACGGGATATGACTACTGGGGCGTCACGTATACGTGACTCTGGCAGTGTATATGATTAAATTTCTTTTATCCATTCCGCGAAACTTAGTAGTATTTTGTCTTTCTATAGAGATAATGATGTGGACGAACTGGACTTGGAATTGTACTTCAGCGGCAACTACTACAAGTTCGATTCGTTGCAGGAAGAAGAGTTGAAACCAGGAGGCAGGGAGATTAAAGTCACCGAGGCTAACAAGATGGAATATCTGAAGTGAGTGTTAAGTGAGAACTATATGATTTGAGAAAATTTGTCGGCCGAAGTGGACAGGCGATTGTTTTTTTTCCAGTTTATAAGAAGTTTTGCATCAGAAACTGGGTTACACCTGCCAAAGCTGTAACGTAGTTTCTAAATAATCCCATTCAACAAGTCTGCTGATCTCACAGTATCCAGTGTTATTTGATGAGTTAGAGGCGGTTTCGGTTGCTGTACGTGGGTTTAACCTAGTATAGAAAGGTCAACTTTCTGTCATGTAGTATTTAGTGAAAGTGGTGGCCAGAAGAGGTCCGTAAGGAGCACACCATCAAGTACTGTTGACATCAGTGCTTTGTATGGGATCCAATATTTCACGTGGTGAATCCTTCGCACATGGGATTAAAGGTTTAGAAACAGGAAGCCGCACAGTTGTAACGAATTGAGAACCCCCTGGTCGTTTAGCCTACTAGACCCTCAGCCACAAGGAAAGGAAACGGGACTTGAGAATGGATTTGTGAAAACGCAAGGATGATTACAATGTGAAACAGTGGTGGGAATTTATCTATCGTCTTGGCGTTGAAGGTATTGACACGAGTATAGGAAGTAAGTTGGGGCGCAAGCGAACGTGATTGTGCGGGCAATTTTCCAACTGTCCATGCTATTACATTAAGGATTTTCAGTGTCCAGAAATGGCGGTAGGTACGTTGAGAAAAAAAGAAATGAAGAGTAGAACGATTGTGCCATAAATATTAATATGGGATTGAATGTGCAGAATAAGACCAGTGTCTCATGAGTCACATTTTTGGCGGTATGAGCTATCTGGTCCTGGTCTTGATCCGTTCAGACTGTCTCAAGAGAATGAACAAGAAGGGGAGAAGGAAGACATAGGAGGAGACGGTGAAGAAGAGGATGAAGTAATTTTTGCAACCCTTCAAAGTGTCTCGAGTATATGAATCGTAGTCGTGATTTTTGGGTGGCCTTTGTGCAAGGTCTTTTGAGGATGGAATGGTATGTAGCTTAGAAGTGTGTTACGTTCGTCGGCCTAACGAACATTGGAACATAAAGGCAGACGAAACTTTTTTTTGGCAAAAAGTATTTTTTTAAAGGGGCGTTTCGATGCGATGAAAAGGCAAACGAAGTGCAGCAGGTTGATAGTCTGGGCTTTTTTGCCCGTCATGTGTGAGCGAATGTACGTGTGAAGTCCATCATAGTTTTCCAGATGGTGTAGGTGTAAGTCAACTGTTCCATAGCCGCTCACTTTGAAGGTCTGTTTCACACAGGAAGAATAGAGGATGTTTGTGACTTTGATGAACCTTAGGGTAATTCATCAAACTCTACGTTGATCTAATACTACATACTGCAAATTTTACAAACAATCTCCAGCCTTCTTTTCCACTTAATGAACATTTTAAGGCTGTTCAACTCTTCGGCTGGTAACATTTCCGTTCTCTTGCATCACGCTTACTGATCCTGCATCATCATCACAAACAGACTTTTATTTCGTTCAATTCACCTATGCATCCGTCTGTCTATCTGTCGCTTGATCAGATGGTCGCCCAACCATCGAAAATTCAAAATTCACAGGTTTATGCGACGTGGCAGAAGTGAAGACAGTCTATTAATGGCTCGTGACAACGATGGTCATCTAATTTTAATGCACGAGGGTGAGACTTATTTGATCCGCTTTCCCTAGCGACGTTTTGTCGTCATCGTCATCACCATCATCAATGACGTGAATCATGACCCAAGACTGCTCCTCTTTTCAAGTCTTCTCCTGCTGCTTGAATCGGTTGTGATGCAGAGATTTTAATCATCTGAAGAATGGGGAGGATCTCTCTAACCGTTGTGCACCAGTTTCGTTACACTATTCAATCCAAATTCAATTCTTAACTTTTTAGTGTTCCACTACGTAAAACACGTAGGCACACTAAAAGGGATGTTAGCCTAGATTTCAGTCTCAGAAGAGAAAATCCCTGGATAAATTCTTTTAGCATTCTTCTAACCGTTTATATGCTTGTATTTACGTGTTTTACACCTAGTTCAAGTTAAATTTCTCACTTTATCTGTTATCCCGTGTTTAGGAGAATTAAAAATTACTCTCAGTGCGAAATTTAACCGAAAAAGTTGTCGTGTACATTCAGGTTTTTATCACCACAAGACTGTGACTGTTTTCTCGTCACGTTTTAGTTCCGCTCACGTAAAATCTGTGAATATGTCTTTGTTATCATCACCAAAATAAGTAGTTGACCATCATCTCAACCACCCGCAGGTATAAAATTCGATACGTCTCCCTCATCGCCCCATTCCCTGGCGGCGCCATTTAGTGTAACAAAATTTGTTTCTTGAGAAGAAAATGAACAATTTTTGCAGAGCCTAATGGGTAAAGTAATTGCTTCCAAGCTCATGAATGAGAAGAGGACCTATTCTTAATCTGGGAATATTAGTAAATGCGAGAACTTTTATCGCCGTTAGCATCGTAATATATGTCCCATCTAATCCTGCTACTTTTTGATCAAGTCAAGGCATTGTGCTGTAAAGCTTCCCCATCAAACAATGAAGCAGAAGGACAACTTCTATTTCCTTTGTTTTATCAAATTCACTCCCTCACCTAGATATGATTCCTATTCTCGTCATGGTCACGGTCGAGTTGGTACTTCGTCGTGACTCAATTGACAAGAAATCACCCTCGAGTGTGTTGACAGTCAGTGTGATGTGCTGTGATATGATGAGATGGGATGCTACAGATGGCATTGCACAATGACCAAATTAAGTGACAAGTCCCCTCATATTCACAAAGCAATGGCCAGTGGACAGGGCAGTGGACGAGATTATTGTCAGTAGAGAGGAGTCGTGCCAACTTCATCGCATGCCTCAGTCTTCAGTGGTGCCAACTTCAGACACCCACTTGGGTGTGCTGTTAATCGCGCGGTGCAAAGCACAGACAGTTGGGCGTACTGACACCTGAAGTGTTCGGTCAACCCTGTGACTACTTGTTTAGCCGATAAAACACAGAGTCCCCTCACTGACACCACTTGCTGACAGTGCCACCACTCACTTCAGTCAGTCACTTCTCTCACTTTATCATTGGTTCGATGGACGATGCTTGGCCTTCGCTTGCCCTTAAATGCATCGTCTTCACACAGGCAATTAATTGACTGCTGATCCCACAAGTATCTCTATCTTCTTCCTGCCATATTCAATCATCACTAAGTTGCCGTCCCATCCATCATCCAGCTCTTTGCATGCACAAGTGGGAAGAAGAAAGACAACATCTTCTCACCAAAACGTTCACTTTCATTTGGAAGTGGGAAAGAAAAGCAGCGCTTGTGTCATGAAACGCGACTGAGGGAGTGCAGCAGACCAACAAGCCACAGGATTCAGTAAAGGCTGGGAGGTGCCTCCAAATGAATCTTTCATCAAGTCTACTGTACACCGTTTGACACACTTGTTAAGGAGGAAACGGGAAGGGGGGATCTGAGGTGTCTCTACAACCTGCACAAGAGAATTCGTCTTCATTCGATAGGTGTGGATGTGGATAGTGAATGGATTGAGAGGGAGGGGCGGGGTATCTTTTGATGCGTTTCCTCTCCTCTCGCTACCACATTTTGAGGAGTAAATCGCAGTTGTAAGCATTGATTTTCCTCCATGTCTCCTCGACAAGGCAAGATCCTGATACCACGGTGCTCGTGGCTCATAGCATTGTCGATTGCATGCCCTGGTGATTTTAGGATGTATCTTCAGAACTGCTACTTGTACTGCTCTCCTCACATGACTGGACAACAAAGGGGTAAATGGAGTCATTCATGC
>NW_020170407.1:407248-409896 GCF_000524195.1 Echinococcus granulosus | reverse complement strand
GCAACTTGTGTCCTGTGGAGTACCAAATTTCGCAAAAGAATAACGGGCTGAAAAATTGTTTTTTTTTTTTTGAATTCTATGACTTTTTTTCCTCAATGTTATCACGTCCTTTTCATTTACTGCAAGATGTCCTTTTAATGCTTCTTGCCCAGATCTTAGTAATTTCATCTATGCTGCCTTAAGATTGTCTTACCCTCCTCTCTGTTAACAAGCATCTATGAAATCGTTGTTTGACTAGTAAACCTACAGCACAGTACTGTTAGTTGATCGTCAACGATGATTGAGGTGGTGAATGGCGTAGTATGCAGCATTAATGGAATGAAGGGGTGGGTTCATGCATTTTACATTACCCTCGCGTGAATCATCAGCAATAGGGTAATAACATTTAGTTCTTCTCATTATTTTTATCACTGAGGCATCATGGGAGTGTAAAGGCATGGCAGACTTCTTATTGGTGCTAGCAGTAATCAGAATAGTTTTTTTCTCATCTGTTGCATTTTTCCTCCTCAGCTGATAGCGTTTTACTTATTCTAGAGTGATACGGGGTCTCAGGAGATGACTGACCCCTACAACTGCTCAGATGCTGCGTTGATCTAACATGACACTAATTACTTTTACCTCGTCTTTCCATTCCATTCTAAGGCGTCTTTTTAATTAAGCGTCATGTATGTGCGGGCCCAGGTAGTAAAGTTGGGACGTAACCATGGGGGTTAAATATTTCTGGCATTTCACCTTTACCAAACTGCTGTGCGTGTGTGTGTGAAAGAATTGGCGTATTTATTTTCTTCAGACTGATGGTCGAGTGGAGACTTAATCGTGGAGTAGGAGAACAGACCGAGGCCTTTCTTAAGGGCCTTTTTGAGGTTGTGGATCCCTCCTGGTTGCAAGTTTTCGACGAACGCGAATTGGAGGTAAGTCTACTCATAAATGTGCTTGCCAGATTTTCCTGTTAGATAGAGTCTTATATTTTTACACAAAAAATATATGAGGGATGCTTAGGTCGACCGATACTTGTGTTTATACGAGAAAGTTATGAACTTCAAACGGCATTTACTAGTTTTGCGAAAGGATTCGTCTCGTGCCATTTCACCGCAGGTCATGTATTAATCAGACGTCTGGGAGCAGGCTACAGTGGTCGTCATTGACCAACCATCTTTGAGTAGTGTACATTGTCTCACTGCTTATCATCTGAGCGTCCTCTTCTAGTAGTGTGCTTTGAAGTCGTAAGAAAACCGTCCACCACCATGCGCTGTTGCATGCGCATAGGCGGCACTACTACTATTCTACTTAACGATTTAGCACTACTGTGAGTAATGCCTCAGCCTTGGTATCTGATTTTGCACTTGAAAATTTAAAAGACTAGATTTGATTTGAACACCTCAACAACTCATGTGTCTCTTCCCTTTGTTTCCTTTTGGTACAGTCCGCCCATTTCTATTTATGTGTGACAATAACACCTGCTTCTCTCACCATTTGTGCAGCCTTTTCCGTAGGGCAGGTGTTCCAGTCTCATGCGAATATGGTAAATTGGCCAAGAAAAAGATTAGTTTTAAGTGTTTTTTGAAGTACAGCCAATCAACATCCCTCCTGTTTGTTGCTACTACCTGAGAAATATTGAGAGAACCATGAAATGGATTAGCAAAAATGAAAAAAGTGCAAAATTGAGTTAACTGTGTTTAGTGCGTGTCTATACAACTGACAGAGCAATCCGGCATCCAATTTCAGCACTTATTTCGTTTGTGATGGATAGGGCTTTGACTTCTTGAAGTAGTGTAAAAAGAGTTTGAGTAGTTGATGACACTTACCTGCTCTCGAAATGACTGGAGCAAGAGTTGAGACCTGTTAAGTGCTTTAGTGAGAGTTAAACTTCTGCTCACACTTTGGGGTTGATGGGCAATGGAAGCGGAAGACTGCAAAACACCTCGATCTAGCTGCCATCTGGTTTTTGCGTTAACGAAGGCGATGTAAATGCGTTGTGATGTTCACGAATGGAGATACTACTGGTTATTCCCAAACGAAGCAATCATTAACCAATTCCTACACCTCCGAGTCAGTACTATATTCCTAACTTTGGGCATAGGCAATGAATTTACTTTTATTGTCAGCAGAGCGTTACTCGTATTTGCTCCCCATCGCATCACCCTCGAATCAATGGGTAAGCGAAATGATTTGTTGACACATTTAGGCGAGCACTTCTGAAGTCAAGGGAGGAGGGAGCGACTGCCGAAATTCTTACAGGAATACTGCGAAAGATTCTCTTCCGAAGCCCCCAATAATGGAGGCTTCAATGGGGGCGAAAACTTGCTGATATTAACCTAATAGGTACGATTCAACTCCAAGGTGCTCAAACATACTTATTTAGAAGGGGCTAGGTCCAATCGGTGGGAGGGAAGAAAGTTATGCTCGGAAAAGAGATCTCAAAAATCACACTATAGGTAGGAGAGAGATATTGCCTCATCCCTATCCTCAACCACCGTATTTCCCTCACAGCTATTCAAGCGATTATCCTCTTTTCGGTGGCGGTAGGCAATAACATGACCACATCTGGAATGGGATACACAATGCGGAAATAGTTAAAACAGCGATAGATAACAGCAGCAGTTAGCTTATGCCTCGTTTAGAGCTGTGAAATTGAGGGAGAGTTTAGT
>NW_020170407.1:405300-407148 GCF_000524195.1 Echinococcus granulosus | reverse complement strand
TTTATATAATTCAATGTAGGAAGACTGATGAAGGCACTTTTATTACAAGTTTTGGCGTTGTACAAATCACCGCTTTGATTATTTATTGTGGTACATCTTTTTAGGAAGCAATGGACGTCAGCTCTTCTGCATCGAGAAGACGGGAACGGAAGCTTGGTTGCCACGCAGTCATACTTGCTTCAATCGCCTAGACTTGCCACCCTACACTTCATATGACCAGTTACGTGAAAAACTCCTTCTTGCCATTGAGGAAACTGAGGGATTTGGCCAAGAATGATCTTGGACTTTAGAGTGACAAAGTCTGTGTATAGTACGGGTGTTAATTTCGCCTTCTTCCTCTTTTACTCCTTCCTATCCTTTCGATTTTGTGACCTTTGCTAACGATGTAAACACAAGCTTTTGAGTGCTTTTTACGACTCATTATGATGACGGAATTAATGAACACGAAAAAAGGTCGGCAAAGTAAAAGTTGCGTTCAAGCTCAATCGGACCTTTGATTTTGCCTAAAGACAGAAATGGCGAGCATAAATTCAATCTTCCGTTGCTCAGCATTCAACGGATTCTCAAAAAGCAGTTTTGACAAGGAAAGATTTGTCAGTGTGACTTAAGGGTCTTAGGAAGGTGATGGTTACCAGTGTGTTCTAACTCCTCAAAATTGTAGATATTCGTGATTGTTCGTGTTGAATTCACATTTATAGTTGGTATTTGCTGATCCGAGGTTTAGGATCGGGCAACCATTCCATGCGCAGGCTGAAAGGTTATTCATGGAATGGAAGTGGAACCGTTACGGTCGAGGGTCATCACTGAACACATGGCCTTCTTTAAAGCACTGACATCATTTGATTGGTATCTCTTCACTGTTTTCCTTTAATGCTTGCGAATTTATGACTCCAGTCCTGCGCCTACGCCATCGCCATTGTCTACGTGTGAACGGTGTGCCGGCTGTCAGGACTCGTAGTAAGGCAGTACTTGCTACCTATCACTTGTACGCGGTGCTGCCGTTGTAGGGTCTATTATTATCATCATCAAGACGTTCCGACACAACTTAAATGCTTATATCATTAGCCTTTTACACTCTACAGTTTGATCAAACGAAATACAGGAAAAGCCGCGTCCATTCAGTTGTTGTCGGGTTAAGAGATGTGGCCTTTCAATGTGGATGTGGCTTCTTTGGCTCCTTTTGCATCTATTTTTCCCCTTCAAACTCACTTATGCAACATTCCTAAGATCTAATTTTAAGTGTGACAATGCTTCAATGGTTTTTTTCTGAAAAAGAATAATAAATTTTTGATAACTGCACACGAGGGATTTGCTTCCTTTTCAAAAAGAAAGGCGATGGACAAAGTAGATGTTGAATTTGTAGGTCCTTTCATTTATTCCCATTTGATTCTTTCATACTGGGGAAATGTCTTTTGCCTGTCTCTCCTTCTCTCTCTCTGGCAGTTCATAACTCCTTTCCATGTCTTACAAACACATGAATAGAAGGACCGGATTGAAGTTCTAGCATTCTAGAATTTGAAGAAACCTAGGTATGTAATTTTCCTATTAATTTTAAAAAAGACTTATCTAGAGGCCTGTATTTCGGAGTAAATAATGATAATGAGAAGGAGGCTGTCCTGACATTAATCGGTTCAAAGCTCCCCAGACATCATTTTAAAGGTTGAATAAGTCGAAATGTGAAAACATGGTACCAAATCTAGAGGAAATTTACACTTCCCACATCATATTTTAGCATTTCTTTTATGGAAGCTAAAACCTTATTTGAATTTATCATAGACTAGCGATAGCTATGAGATCTGTGAAATCTAAAAGATAATTTATTTTCCTCCATTTTCTTTCGCAAGTTGA
>NW_020170407.1:395686-405200 GCF_000524195.1 Echinococcus granulosus | reverse complement strand
TAGGAACACACAACAGCATTTCTCCTTAGTTGTCATCAAGACGTTAGAGGAGATCACCCTCTTACTCCCCTTTCAGACGGAACGAATTGGGTTTATGCATACATCCATTGGCATCTATGCTCCATAAATTTATGTACGTTTACGTGGTATTTCTTTGCTGTCAGGTCAAAACACCCATCAATAATTCGTTTTTTTTCACTTTCTGTTTATTCTCTTGGGGGCATAAATTCATACTTTGTTATTATTTGGAAAAGATTTGCGTGGTACGCATTAATTACGCTTCACAAAACTGGACGTGACAATTCACTGGATTTTCTTGTAACCAAAGCAATCTGCCTCATGTGCAAGTTTTATAAAACGTTTTGTCTGTAGTAGTGAGTATATTAGTCTATCTACCTTACTCTATGCTCGTAGTTTAATTTTATGACAGCTGGTTTTATTTCTCGGAAAATGTTAATGAAGGTGAGAGTGAGGGAGTATTTCCCTCAATCTTATCGTAAAATGCTGAATCCTCCTGCAAATCAGTTCTGTTGTAGCATACAGTATGAAGTCCTGCAGGAAATTTTCTTCTCAATGGTTCCTTAGTTTTAGATGGAAAATTTTCGACACCTTTCAGGCTGTATCGGGTAGGTGGATCCCAGACCCAACTGAACACTCACGTATCTCTTGCACCACATCGTACGCATAAAGTTGTCAAACTTGTGGAGTGAAGTGGTCCGCAACTTCGAAGCATGAGTAGAATCTAATTCTGTCGCCTTTACCGTTGCTTTATAATAAATTTAATACGAAACTTCTGCATTCATTCCTGCTACTTTATCTTTTCTGAGTTCCTTTTGTAGCTTGGTCCAGTTTCTGAAAAACATTATCTTCAAGATTGACTTCCACTGATCTTGAATTTGTTTGATGTACATTTTTCGTACCTGCAGAAGCTTTTCTTCAAATCTATTTCAGAATATTCATTGAAGGCGTCAGAACAACTCACCGGCCAGTAATAAAAACCTCAGCGGATCCTCCTCCCATGTGATATTATGACCAACTTTTATGAGTAGTCATGAGAGCATGTGTGATAGAGGGCTTCGTTGACACCAAAGTCACGTGAGAAAGAAAGGTCGTGAAGTCTAAGCAAATAGCTGCTCCTCTCTATACCGCCATGGTTGACAGTAGGTGGCAGGAGCTATCAATTATTTCGTTATTTAAAACACGGTGTAAAGACCCCTTTTCTCCAAATTCCATAGAAAATGTCTTTACCATTTTATAAGTTAACTTCACTAACTTTTTAATGAAGAAAAAAACATTTTAAGATCCAAGAAAAACAGGATTAGGCAAAAAATTCAAAAAATCAACCCACAACTTCTTTCCATGGACCAATGCACAAATCACCGCCCTCTCCTTGCCTGTAGGCCAGTGCCTTATTTTTTTCATTTTTTGTTTCTAACAAAACATGTCTCCTTGCAAAGTAAACACAAAAAATAGGAAGTTGTTTGTCATCTATGCCATTTTGTTAATTTGTTTTGCCTTGTCAAACAAAAGGCAGTTTATTTCAACCTCGCATCACATTGCAGAATTTGAATAGGAAAATATTTTTGGTATGTCAAAACTTGAAGTGTGCGGATTCTTCTTTCCTTCCTAATTTATTTTAGCTCTTCTTTTTGGATGAAATGGTAGGCAGTAGCTCTGGATGTGTTCTACAAGTCGGGTAGCATGAACCGAAAGAGAGGAACAGCTTCCTCTCATAAGCAAAAAATTTTACACCAGCACTTTTGCTCAGTTTTCAGAAAAATTTGTTCTCTCCCAGAACCGTCTAAGAATTTAGCAGAAATGTGAAGCTTATCACGTTGGCGTGCCTGTGCCACAGATGTAGAGATCTTATGGGATCTAGTCAACCCCAAGTCAGTCACAAAAACGAAAGGATTGGTGGAAGAGTGCAGAAAAGTTGGAGTTGGATGTCACTTTTATCCCCAGTTAAAACCTTCTTCCAACTTTAAGAAGCGACATTATGGGTTGTAGAATAAGGTAGTTATTTAGTATTCCAGTCAATCCCGTCAGGTAGGCAAAGAAGTTGAGGTGATAAACTATTTCCCTTCGGTCCTCATTAACTGCTTGGTGAAAGTCGCGGGAGCAAATAGGCAAGAAGGTCCAATCTATCATTTATTTGTTAAACTTCACTTCTTCATTTAATAAAAATAAGACCCTGGGAAAAGTTTTTCTTTCAGACTGATTGACTCACTGACTTTCAGCGTTAAGCAAAGGTTAAAAAGTGCTCTCTGAACCACACACTTCAAAGGGCCCTACTACTTCACTCCCGAAAAACTATGACTGGTTTGGGTGTCGTGTGGACTACTGCAGACGCAATGATGCGCTCACCCACGGAAGGCTAATCAGTATGGACAACGCTGATCTACCAGTTTTGACAGCTTCTGGTATCTTCCCTCCTTAATAGGAAATCACTAATTCATACTTATTTCAGTCTCGTGTTTGACTGGATGTAGGGAAGAATATCCATCAATAAGGTGGCCAGAATTAGGCACGAGTTTCAAATACAGGAGAGGTGGAATCACCACTAACTTGACCGGCAGTGCAAGAGAGATAGACGTCCCACTTATGAGTGGATGACCTTTCCACCTTGTGCTGTGATTCCATCCGGAGTCTCCTGCATTTATAGTAAAGTCTCAAGGGTCTGTTCCTACCACAGCACGTTGAATACCATCTAGATTGGAGTGGAGTGAACCAGAGTGACCAACGTACGACATAGAGGTCGGCTATTAGTACTCGCATTTTTCACATACCACTGCATTTAAGTCCATCGCCTACCTTTAAAATGCCTTTTTGTATGAACACCCCTTGCCTAATGCAGAAGTTTCTACGTCAACGTCATTAAGCCTTGCCCACAGCAGGCTATACTACGAATTAATAAACTCTATTCTACCCCATTTTCCTTATTATTTTTTCAGGTGTGCTTAGATTAAATAATTCAAGCCTGAACAAACACTTGTCAAAGTTGTCATTGGAACATTTCATGGGGGCCAAAATTTAGGTAGGTATAACATTCACCTCTCCCCTAAATGTTGCCAATTTTATTACTCTACGGGTGTTGTGTCACCCACCAGACTGTTAGCTGCGGCTCCTACTGAGCTCCTTTTCCATTATTCATAGAATCAATGAAATGTGACAATGTTGCTTTATATTTCGTCATCTGCGCGGAGCCTGGTTGCCCATCAGTATACAGTTTCAGTGGTAGTAACAGACTCCGTGCACTCTCATTTAAAAATACGTTTAATAAAATATGTCTCGAGTTTATTCACCCATAGAAAGGTGCTTTCGCCTCTACCCTTGTGACAACGTCAGTAATCATGAGGTCCTTATTCAAACCTGCCTCAGCTAGGCTTCAACAGCTCTATAAGCTTCTACTGCTAAGGATGTCTGTATCCCCGGAAATGGCTTTCCTCTTTTGGCATTCTAGATGTTTCAACAACGATTCACCTTCCCAAACATTTTGGAGTATTTCTGATTGACTAATGTCACTTGAGGACACTTTAACTGTGTTGATATCCACAGCAAGGCGAGAATGGAACCACCTTCGTGTCCCCAACAGCCGGCCAGCTGTCGCGTACACTTTCGTCGCGGTCCCAGCTAACTCATAGGTGTCAAAGATAAGGATGTCCGTATGGAAGCGTTATCGCCTGAATACTCTGATCGTGATTTAATACAACAAAGCATCACCTCAAATCATTTGTAGAGGACTTAAAGTTCGGGTGGTTGTCATCTCTCTGACGTACTTATCTTGGATCTTCTTTTGTAAGTCCCAGCTAAATCAGTCATCTATGATGAATGAACTAAGCATCAACAAGAAAGTGTCAGTTTTTTTGTGAAGAGTAAATGGTGTCGGGTATATTTCACGGAGCTTTCGAGTTAGCTTCAGAGACCTTTCAAGGAATGCAGCAGTTCAAGTCAAAAGGGGATTTGATGTTAGAAACAGGGGAATTGCAACTTGGAGGAAATAAGTGCAGAGATAAGTGGCTAGTCCGTCTTATCACGGTTACGAAGGGCCGTTGGGAATAAGACAGTTTTTAAGTAGTCTTACATAATCACGCTTTGCAGAGATAGCCGACCCTGCGTCTGTCAACGTCAATCTCGGTAGAGGTGATTGCACGAGGCGGCAGAGCACCAAGTCCTTTGAGTTCACAACTCGACCGTTGTTTTGGATCTTTAACCGATTCTGTGATAGAAATGTACGAAAGGAAAGTCTTTCTGGCGTCAACAAGCATTGACAAAGTGCCAACTCAATGCATAGCTCGCGCTTTCTCATCTCTCGCTCACCTCTGCGTAAATTGCCGTCAAACGGGGAAGCCAAATTGAAGATGGTGAGGAATTTCTATCAGACAGCGAATGCTACCTGTTGGTCGTAGGTCTGATCGGAATACGTCTTCCGCTAAACTAAATGAATAGACTATGAATGCATTTGTGGGAAAGTACCCAAATCTGAACGAGGTTCTACAGGAAGCATATTCTCTACATCGCCTGCTTTTTGTGCTAACATTTGAATCACATTAACATCAGTAGCTAATGCGATGAACTCGAGATTGGTGGAAGGACTTAGAAGAGACGTCATTTTAACTCTTCTGTCGCCAATTCAGCCATTCAAAGCGGATATCGCCTTTCAGTTACTTCAAGATTGGACAAATATCCGCCAAGATCAGATTAGTAGTTCTGTTTAATCGTGGCTTGATAATACTTTCGTGAGATTGGCAAGAAGGAATTTAATCCTCTCTCAGGGGAATAGGGAATAACAATATTAGGCTTCCGTTTCTCGGTAGTTGCTACATCTATGTGTTGACCATGCTCCATCTACTGGCCTCAAAACATGGGAGTTGTTTTTACTAGTGTGGCATGAGGGTTATTTAGCCCACCCCAAAACCTTGCGTGCCCATTCATTAGGCGCTAAATTATGCAGACAAGGCTCTACCACAAACCGACCCCTTTTGGTTTGGTCCGCTTAAATATGCATGAAGTCTGTGAGCCTACCTCATACATCCAAATGTAAAACCGAGAAATAGAGAACAGAAAAAGGAGAAAAATTTAAGATAGTAGTTTGCTCTTCAGCAAATATCCTCTCTGTAAAATAGTTTTCTTGATCCCTTCCGGTATGAGGCGGGAATATGACGATCTAAAGGTGCGACACTCCTCCATGTGCTCTATGTTAGACGTAGGGTTTGGGTCAAAACTTGTCTGATTTCTTGCCTGAGGGATTTCGTCAGCGAAGTCCACCTTCAAAACACTCGAAAAGGATGAGTCAGTAGAAGTGCCAGTCCGGTGGTGATAACGTTGTTGATTAACCTGTCAAGAGTCCTGATTAAATACTTAGTTTATATCTCCATCAAGTGGAGAAGGAAAGTCGTTGAGGTCACTTCATAGTTAATTTCTCGCTGATGTTGGCTTAAGCGTAGCACCTCAATGCAACTGGAAGGTGTGCCAGTAAGTCTACTTTCACTTCTTTTTAGACAACCAAAATCGGCAAATCAGTGGATAGGCCTACAAGATAACCCAAAATCCTACACCTCCCATCACCGCAAAACTTTTTCTTTAGAAACATTACATTTTAGCGTGGGAGGAAGGGAAGGTGGAAGGAAGAAGAGAGAGGCTGCCTCCATATTCCTCAAAGTAATGCTAGTCATCCTTACTTGACATCAGGCCATCACATGCTAAATGAAATAAACATTCAGAAATGGTAGCTCTTGCATGTTTGCCTTTGGAGACAAAATACGTGATAGCGGTGGAGTACGCAGTCATTGTGTAATTCGTTAAAAAGGAATTCCTCACGATAAGAATAACCCACCAATCCAAAATTGCTTCAACCTTCGCCAATACAATAGGTCTGAAGAACTTCTGAGTCCATATTTTTTCCAAATTTCTACAATTATACTAACCGGCTATTATTGCTAATAAGTAGTATAGTCGTTTTTGTGAACAACTTTATGGTATACTTGGAACAAAACTTAAAGAATCTATTTAAAAATAAAAAGTAAAAGCACATTGTGTGGTTGAAAGCATGCGAATGATTAAGGGACTCTCTTTTACTTTGCTCTGCCTTTTTTAAGCGAAAGTGGACTTGTCTTTCAGCCAATGTCAGATGTCATTGAACGACAGTTGTGTATGTGCACATACTTGTCTGCACCCTTATTTAACAAATTAAACGCTCCATATTTTTTGTTTAAAATTCTAATTTGGTCCTAAATTCTTTCGTTTTTCTGGCATTATTTATGGATTTTTAACCAAGAAAAAAGACGGATTAATCCACATGGACTTCTCTAATCCGAAAATTGAGGCAAATAGCGCGGTTGGTCTAACTTCACCGTTTGAAAAATCCAGACGGATTTGTAATTTTAAAATGTCCTTAGGAAAAATTTAAATTTGTATAAAGTAATTAATAAGATAGACAAATTTATCTGTCAGTTCGAACTAACTTGTAAAGGAAGGCCGTTCCATGAGCAGAACAGAAGGGAAGTATTTAACGGTAGAAAAAATGTGCGAAGATCTTCAGAGCTGATCGTTTTGTTTCCAGTACTACTTTCCGGCCATCTTGAATGCCCGTCAATCTGATGGAGAAAACTCCGGCTTGTCCGCTTCCCTAAACAAATTTAACTCGGTTCTTCATCCATTGAAGACCCTTGTCACGTGCACAGAGAAGTATGTGGCGAATAAAAGTGTTTGGAGTGGAGCAGTATATTACCCATAAACGGTTGGAATGGAAGAATCTAGTTATTGGGATACCTATGTGTTGTTAAGAAAGATCCTCCTTCTCCTCCTCCTTCTCCACCACCACCACCACATGATCACAGTCTACGTCTCACTACCGACTCACACAATTGCACACGGACGTGAAATTAACAAGACCAGCCTGTAGTCATGATTTACCTCATTGATGATGGCAATGACGACGAAACAATTGCTTGACTACCACATTACACCAACTTCAGTTGGGAGGGAGGCGTGGTGGAAGTCATTAGGCAAATAGGTCCCACCCACATGGATGGAGGATGGATGACTAGTAGTGGCACGGACCATCAATTGGCTGCACTGCACGTCTGTCGCGTCACATAAACTCGTGAATTCTAGATTGTTTGATGGGTAGCTGACTGGATGGCTGACCCACCGACGGACGGATAGACGGACCGACCGAAGGACAGATACAACAACAAAATGACCTTTGCATTTGAAAGCTAAGGGAAAAAAGTGTATCCGTGGTTAGCCTCAAGTAAGCAGATACCTTGTGCCACACCTCGAAGGCACGCACCACTTCGTCCACATAACAGTCTCTTTCGTGTGGTGCGGCGAACTGTAACAGCATTAAAATGCCCTAACAATCGTGCCTGAAGGTAAATTCATGGCATATCTCCCTTCAGAATAAGTGCGACACTATTTATGCGTGTCTTCCACTCTCTGGTGTATTTGCGACTCTAGAGTGTAAAAGAGTAAGCTTTAATCACTAAATTCGTCCTCTGTTCAGGATAACAACATACTACTCACCCCATTTCAGCGGCATGAAGGAGGTTATTTTCACTTATTATACACAGGCTGGATTAACCGCACTGGGATTCTCATCTACTCGGGGCATTAAAAAACCACTGAGTATATCACCATTTTAGCAGAAACGACAAAGTTAAGGATGTTTCTGCTTTATAAAACATGCACACAGAGAGGGGTCTAAAATATTTCTTGGTTAGGAAATCTTTTCAATGAATTTTCTGGAAAAGGGGGTTTTATTATTTGACAATAAATGATGATATTGTTATTAGCTTGCACAAATTCCTACTTGTAATTATTATTGAGGTAAGTCAATCTTTTCTTCCCGGAAATATTAATATTGACAGACCTATGAATGGTAACAGGAACTCCTTTCTACCCAAAGGTACGGCGACATAGTGGTGCATAATTCATTTAACTAATACAAATTTACCTTCTAAATACACATGAAAAAATCAAAGCTGGAAAAAAAACACTTGCCCACAAACAGACACAACGACAACGCTAGCGACTCTTTTTTTCCTACTTTCCCAGAGCGCTAGAAATCGGAAGTCGCTGCAATGTAATTTAATTTATTTACCTTTTTAGTACCCTTTCTGGACCTGTTGCAATCTTTAATTTCACTCTACTTCACATCTGACCTTAGCTTTTAATTCATTTGAAGAGAGAACTACCTCCATGAGTGGCTAATAGTGGGAAGCAAATCAAAAGTGACCTAGCCTACCCAAACCGCATAGTTGAGAATTCGTGGTTGGGCACATTGCGGAGGCATCCCGCATCATTCAAGGGCTCTTTCATTCACCTATATTAAGCGGAAGCACCGTAAATGGGAAGAATTCGGGTCTCCATTTGATCACGCGAGAGATCATATAGACTTGCAGGCAATGGAGACGTTTTTGTCGCTGCACAAAGAGAAAGTGAATATAAAAGCTTTTGATTGGTCGGCTAGGAGATGTTCTCCAGAGAGTATTTCTTCTACATCAAGCAGTCGCCACAAGAGAAAGGGATGTTGTGCCCCTCTAAAGTGGCATAAGTTGTTACCTTTGGGGAAGATTTTAAACATATGTCTATAAGTCCACTGATGGCTCCGTTAGTGATCACTTCATAGAACTTGCCATTGGGGACACCGTCAAGAACCGCTGCTTTAGCAACTGCAACCGTTTGCATTAGATATCTTCCCTCTGTGAATCTTGTGTTTGGTAACAAGTCAATGAATCGGGTTGGTATACCACTGTCGAGACTTTTCCAATGTCATAGGAAGACATGTCAATGCAGGAGGTTTGTTAACAGCCCAGAGATGGGAGAGGAGGCTAGAGGGGTGAGATGTAAGCCCAAAAACAAGGAAACACGGTCACAAATTAAACGCATCAATGAGGCTATATAGTGTAAAGGTATTGCTGTGCCGAAAAAGGAATGTGTACTAAAAGTTATGTAAAACAGCAACTTGCCAGTCAGATAAGTTAATTTTAGAGTACATTTCTATCAAACGTTTTAATACAAGATACCAGCACTCAACTGCCTTTTTATTTTCCAGTTGTCTATTCAATTTCGGATGTAATCATATGATTGTCTGGTCCCATGAATGGGAGATTATCGTCACCTAGGGGAATATGGGGGTAGTACCTCCTTCTCTCCCACCTTCTCTCTTCCTCATGCTAAAATGCAGGACTTCTAACAGATAGGCTTTGCGGTGGTACGAGGTTTGAGGTCTTGCCTCATCTAGTGTCATTCCCCACCGATTCACCTGTGCCGTTTGTCCCTCAATTAGAAGAGGGGGCGAAACAAAAGGACGTGGAAGAAGTTGGTCCGGAACACCCTCGAGTTTCATTGAAGTGGATGGAGTAAACGGATCCCAACCGTAATTTTTGTTCAGTCTTCAGCAAGTAATCCATTCATGGTGAACAACTGCATCTGCATCCTGTTACGGTACACCGCACCACACGAAAGAGGCTGTTATGTGGATGAAGTGGTGCGTGCCTTCGAGGTGTGGCAT
>NW_020170407.1:382849-395586 GCF_000524195.1 Echinococcus granulosus | reverse complement strand
AAGAGGAGGATCTCTTTTAAGATGACACATAAGCATCTTAGCGTTATTCATTACCATGACCAGATTCTTCTATTTCAGCCGTTTGTGAGGTGCATATTTTTGCTACCTCAGTAAGTATGCCGAGAATCGATTCTAATATCGAAAATGATGGAATGCTCACCACCAGACTAAAGTGACGACTGATTACATTTGAGTTTGAAATACCCCAAAATTTATGTAGAGTAATAAACTTTAATATCTTACGGATTATTAAAATTACCATGCCTCCATTTAGCCATCTGCTTCGGCACCTCCCTCCGTGCTTGCCATCTCCGAAATATGAAATTCAACTTTGCAATTAGCCTGCTGTATCGTTCAACTCCTTACCCCTCACTCAATGTATCATTGACCAATCATTCGCTTTGACGTTAAGACCACTTTTGCATATAACCTTGACGATCCCCTAGTCTGATTGAAATACACCATCTCCCGCTTTTCTCAACCCCTTCTCCATCGCTCTCCCCATTCCATCTACATTGATCCCTAGAAGTTGTGGTCTTAATACTCACCTCATTCGTGGAACACAAATCCCTTCAACCCTTTTGTTGGCAGTTTGTTGACAAATATGTCTCTCCTCCTTATCTCCGTGTTTAATTGAATCACTACTACCGTCGATATTATTAACGCTCAATTTGGACATCACGTGAATGAACTACATGTTGACAACACTAGAGGGAGTGAGTCCACGCCAGTCGATGTGGGAAGCTACTTATGAGGTAGAGTTTATGATAAATCTCCCTGTGATGTTCGGGTTTAGCTTCTGAGCCTTATAAAATGCGTCTACCATCACTCTATCCACAAAATATTACTTTTCTGCCATTTTGAAACCGAGCGCCTTCATATCCAGCAGATGGGATTTGAGAGTGTTTACTCGTTTCCATGGGCGTAGATGACGCTTTCCGTCAAATCTACTGCATCCTATAGGGTTTTCGATAGGAGTGAAGTGCGTATCGCCTGTAAATAGTTGGATGAAGGCCACCTCTTCCGAATTTTGGTCGTGGAATTCCCGTTCACTTTTGGAGTAAAAACGGAAAGATCCATTACCATTATCATTGAGAAAATTGTTGAGCTTTATAAAGATGACAAAATGCTTTGCCAGAACAGGTGCCTTGATTTTCTGCGGCTGTTGGTATTTGTGGGTAATTTTGCGTAAAAATCAGAGCCCAAAGTACATTTGTGGGAAACCCATTTGTTACTCAGCATTGCACATCGACGCCTTCTTTCCAAATGATGCAGGTGTTACCCTACCATTTTCATCCCTCATGCTGGGTAACTATGGCTGGAGGCTAATCTTGACTTGTTAACCAACAATCGGTTGAGGCACAAGGGATACAATTCTTCCCATTATGGAAATAATGGAGCTTATTCCTAAACTCATCACCCGATTCATTCTTGGGAAGGTGCGTTTTACTACCACGCAACGGGTTTTCTCCAACAGGTTCGACAAGATGTGTGATTTGTCTCCTTGACTGATAAACCACATTGCGAAAGTCCAATGAATTTGACTTGTTCAAGGGTGAATGACCCTACCCAGTAGATGCTCTGTGACTCTCTGATGTGACCTCCGCAACTCTTCTGCCTTGAGTCTTCGTGAGTTTAGTCGTCCTTAACGGATGCCCTCCCCCTTCAGCGGCAAAGATTAGCAATTAGTCAAGAAGATTATAGCGACTCTTCCAATCCTCCCCCAAGGGAGTAATAAGACTTACATAAAGCAGGAAAATTTATTACTAGCGTACAGAAGGACCTCCAGGCCGCGGACGTGGCCGGAGGGATATGCCGTCAAAAGCGGAAATGGTAACCACGAGGAGTGAATAAATCTAATGGCTGAATAAATTGTTAAAATGTCATTTTGCCGTAACCGAATATTCAGGTTATTTGTGAATAGCTAGAGAGCTCTGTCTTCCGATGCTCTACGATTACACCAACACCACCATCATCGCATTTTGTGTGGAGGCGGTTGGAGACGGGGAAGCAGAGGAGCTTGAAGAAAATTGATGATAAAAAGTGAAACATTTATTTACAACAAATGCATTGATAGGAAAATGAGAGGAAGAGGAGAAAGTAGTGATTGGGTCATGTGACAGAGAAGCTTTAGGTCCCTTTTAAAATAGGTGAATATGAGAATATCTGGGTGACTTATTGCGCCCCTTTTTGGCAACTATCGCTGAGAATCAGGTGGCGTCTTCTAAAACAATAAAAAGCTCCAAAAAATAATAGATTTTCTTTCTTTTCTTTTCAAAAACGGTATGTTTTATTAACCTTTTAGTGAGGCTGTAGATGAAGTAAGGCTTAAAGCCAAAAGGGAATTTGTGATCTATAAAAGGTGAGGAGTAAATACTGCTTATACAATTCGGCATCACTCAGGCGTCAAGAATACGGCAAATATTTTAAAGTGTCTACAGAATACTTCCGAGAAACTACCCCAGGAGGATTCGTAATTGAGGTACAGACATATAACCTGCCTCGGAGAGTTCCCTTCATTCCCTTATTTGGATGTTTCATCATTACGGAAACTGCGCCTGAGGTCTTTCGTAGACAGGCCTGGAGGATCTTCTTCTCCCTTAAGGAGCCCCCTTTATTATCACACACTGTCGCATGCACATCCAACCACTGTACCCCATCATCCGTCCATGATACACGCGTCAGTCAAGTAATTGGACACATACTACTTACTACACAATAGTCCCGATTTGTCTTAAACACCTAACTGATCAGACACTACCGTTATCAAATTTGGAATTTTATGGAAATCAGTCCGTCAAGCACTAAATAAAAGTATGCAGAGATTCTAATGAGATGGAAGATTGGAATTAATAACCCTTTAAAATGTGAAATTAATTGGGATTTATTAACTACCCCTTGATATCACAGTTCAAAATCACCACACAAATCCAAGTCAAGTGGTTTTAAGGTATAATTTTTTTCAAAAGTAATATCAGAATTTGAACTACAACAGATTTCTTTCTTATTTAAGGGTGGAGTTACACTTGACTATTTTACCTTTACCTGAATCACAAATATGAAAGAGTAAAATTTGGCTTAAAAAAACGGGAACAAAGATATTTTCGTTATTTTTTTGCCAAAAAATCGCTTACCTAAGTACCATCACCCATCTCTCTGCCACACATGGGGTCTTCCATAGCGGACTTGGAGAAGTGTCTCTTGAAGAATTTGACAATCTCGTTTTTGGCAGGTTTTTTACTGATTCGGGAAAAAGTGTCACCTCCACCGCCGCCTCCTCCTCCCAGTCCACTACCACTGCCTGCACCACCTCCTCCTCCACCGCCACCATCACCACTAGAGCCGCTACCTCCACTGGCAGCCATCTTGACAGCGATCTTTCTACTTGTGCCCCAGAGTTCATTGGTCGGTGGTCGTTTGGGTCGTTGTGCTTTAGCCTCTTCCAACCCTCGAAGGTGGGTGATGATTGTGAAAAGGAGTTCAAGTATTTTGTGATCCAACACAGCGGAAACTTCAATAAATTCAGCCTTTTGAGATGCTGCAAATTGATTTCCTTCTAAAATTGGAAGAAGTTTAGACATTTCTTTAATAAACGCGTATCAAAAATCTGCTCTGAATCAACACATTGATGTCATTCAAATTGCTACATCTACACACCCAATCAGGTAACACTTCATTCACCCACTTTAAGCAGGAGGGCTCAGTAACTGCCTGGATTAGCAGACGCCCGTAAATAGAAAAGGAATGGTCTCAAAAATCCACCTTTCCATGTTCTAAGAGTTAGTGTCGGTCTCTATTACCTCTCTGGTAAGGAGTTCAGTGCTTAGTGCAGTGAACTCCGATAACACCTCCTTTCCTCCTGATTGGCCTACAGACACACTTAAGCAAAAAGCTAAAATGCATTTAATAATTTATATGGTAAATTTTCCAGATATGCGCAGATTAGGTCCTTATTTATCTACTGGCGCCTTTAAGCGGCAGTGAAAAAAGATTTTAATGGGCAAAATGTCTAGAAAATGCTGGTTCAGCTTAATAATTTCCTGTGATAGTACCTTTCCGCGAAGATGCAGTCCTACCAACTTAAAAAACAGACGCGGATTGTGGAGAGCACATTACCCTACCTAATAACTCCAGTAGTATATCGAAGATCTAGTCAGCCTTTCTAGATCTGGCTTTCATGGAATTGACGGAAGCGCTGCAGTCACTCACCCTTTCCACCTAACTTATTGATGCTTCTAAGGTTAGACACATTTGCTTAACTTTAGCCTTTGGGAAGAAAATCATAACCTAATTTGAATATCAATATGGAAGAGGCATCTACTCTGGGCTGTTAAAATCCCATGGACTTTACACAAATTCTCAAATCGTGGAGAATGTACCAAAGCCCGAATGGACAGAATTGATGCGGAAGATTATTTGTTGTCATTTATCCAATGCTGATGAGACACACTTGTCAGGGTGGCAGCAATATATGGCAATAAAATAATCAGATATGGTAAAACCCCGGAGTTACAGACCATCTGTGGGTACTTCACGTCCACGAACAAGATCGGACTTATTTCCGACCAGAATAAAGCCAGCGGGTGGTAGAGAATTTTCCCGTACACTTTCTCTCAGGACTAGAAGAACTCGTCTAGCAAATTCGAAGGTGGAGTCGTCGTCAATTGCATAGACCACCACGAAAGCGTCCACGCACTCCTGAATCTCGATGTTCTGTCGAGCAGAGCAGAAAATTAGTGATTTTTTAAGTAGCTAACTTTTCCAACTTTGGAAGTTAAAGTGATTCCACTAAAAAAGCAAAAGCACAATTTTCTTGCACATGTGAAACAAGATTGGTGTAGCTGTGTGCAATTTTAGAGCCAATTTTAGTCAACCTCTTCCTCTCGCCTTTATGCTTCCGCCATAGTGCGAATGCCAGAGGCGGGAAGGGTGCAGTGCAAACGAATCCATCTTTTCCCTAAAGGAGTATTTAACAAGTCGGTAGCAACTGTAATGCAATAGTTGTTTAACTCCCGGTTTTGGTGAAGAACCACTTTTGACTAGGCCATTGTACCACGCCGGTTGGGCTGGCCTTCGGGCTATGCCAGTAGCACAAATACCTTCTGTATGTCGAAGATATTCTTCCCAAGTAGTAAGTCTTCCTTCGTCTTCAGGAAAGTGTTGGGAAGCTACAAAACACTCAAAAATATCCACTCGGAAGTGACAGATGCAGAGAGTTCAGGTCATTCAGTCAGTTGTATTTACGACTTCGAAAAACGAAGGCAGAATTACTAAACAGAATCGTGAAAAGCAAAAAAGTGTCAAACGAAAAGTTGCGGGAAAGTCTTTTTAACCATCTCTCACTCACTGACTGTTTCGAAGTAAGCATGAGTTGCTTTTCGAGATGGCAATTTTATTTATGAAACATCAAAAAGATTTCGCCTCAAAGGTGCGGAAATAAAATTTTACTGTCTATTTTAACAACGAAGTATTACAAACTTCAAATTTTTACCCTAGCAAAAACTGTATAATATGGAGATGATATTGCTTTAAAATATAACTAAAACTATTTTGCGATTCAGTGAGTTTTCACATCAAATTACAAATTTAAAGTACAGCAAGATTTAATGTTTCCCTGTGGGACAAAGGATTTAATAGTACTTGTTTAAAGGAACACTTTTTAAGGTCAAATACCGCAAAGCAAAAACAAAAAAACGATAGGTTTAATTGACAGATAGGAAATCAAGGGTATCTTCACATTCAAGCAAGCCATTTGGCTTACTGGGGAAGTCGCAGACTTTCTCGCATTCAAGCTCAGTGGAAACGCAGAACAGTAGCAATTTATTAACACATCTTTTACTTTGAAAAACAACAAGTTGCTTCATGCAACTCCTTCCATCAAGATCAAATGCTCGGTGAAGGAATGCTTGTTTTTGTTAGGGACATTTATAACCTAAATCCTGAATTTAGAAATCGCTTTGCAACAGATGCTTATAGCTTGGCAGATGGCGCTCTTCTAAGCCTTCTCCCAATTGTTCCTCCATGTGACAGCCTTAGATTCCCCTCACCGATGAAATAGAATTAAGAAGAGGCTTTTTGGCCTACTTGCATGAAATCACGGACTCAGAGACATTTGTTCAACAGCTTGATTTCCCCAAGCAAATAATGTAAATAGGTACTCGAAAAATTGCCGATAACAAGCTAGGTATGTTGAAAAATACATCTATGAGGACCATAAACAATGACAAGACAAACAACTTTTAAATACGACATTTTTGCGATTTTATTTCATTACTTCAGACCACAAAAACGCCTTTATTTCACAATAGTGATTTGATACTTATTAAAACATATTGACTAACTTGAACTAGATAAACTCAAAAGTTCTACCAATTTTTCGTTCGATAAAGCAAAACGAGCTATCTAAAATGCAAATCTCCTTCCTTCTTTTGTCAAATTAATGAAAGGACATTAGGCAGAGTGGAGCACGTGTTTGACAACTAAGTGGATTGGGCAGGCGTGATGAAGAATTAGAGACATTCACAGTTTGGTTCTAGACCTTAAAATGCGAAAAAAAATGGATTTCTAAACTCATTCTGAGCGAAAAATAGAATATTCTTCCCAATTTTCTTTTGGTTTTATAAGAAGGAAGAAAGACCTCATTGAAGAATTGTGTGTTCCCAGCGTGCTGTCTTCCAGTTTTTTAAAGGCACCATCAAAGATCATGGCTTCTTAAAAAAATGGGACTTGATTATGACGCCTCCTGGTCCTCCTGATTTGGAACGCTTCAAATATCATGTTAAGGGGGGTGGAGGAAAGAAGGAGAAGGTGAAGGGAGGGGCTTCTAACAGGCACGTATACAACAAGAGGGTCTCTTTTATCCCCATTTCAAGTTCTGCTTTGATCGGTTTATAGCTCAAATGCAGACCGAAAAGGGAGGACATTTTCTATCCACAAAGAGATTCTATCTCTTGGCGTATCAATAAAACCCTCAAATTCAGTTATTCATGTTTAGTGTTTTTCGAAAAGGCTACTAAAAATACATAATATTCAACATTTTTTGTCACTTAATAATTTTCCATAGCTTTACCCATCCTTTAAAGAAAGTCTTCTTTGTTCGACCAAATCAGGTTACGGATTGGATCAACTCAACAAAGCAAACCACAGAAACTGAAAATTAGGCTTTTCCATTATTACCCTAGAAAGAGCACCAAGTGCTGATCGTAGATAGACGGAGATGTGAAGGAAAGAAGGCAAAAAAACAATAACAACTCACCATCGCATCTTCTGCTGCATACATAGCGGTTTCTACAAATCCAACATTAAAGACTTTTCCATTTAATGTCGCTTTCACTGACAATGTTTGAAGGTCTTCGCAAGCGTCCTCGTTGAAGTCTAAAAAGGGCAAAGGAGTTCGGCACTTTCGTTACAACACCAAAGGGACCAAAGGGGCTTCACATCCACGCTTCTGAGTCCTATACACTCTAAAAATTGATTTACTTCTAGGTTCCTAGGGCTGATCACTTCTTTAAAGATCCTTCTGGTGGTGTTGCTTCCACAAAACCACTCTGGATGACTAGACTTTACACATCCCTAATAGAAGGCTCATTGAATATATGAAACAGTCGAGCATCATCCAACCGGAAAATAGACCTTCAAACAAAATCTTTTAAAGATACAGGACTTATCAATTAAGTCTCATCGGTATTTCTGACGATCAAACGCCTTTCTTTTGTCATGGCAACTCATTGCCTGGCTTTCATTGATGTCACTCCGCTCAAATATGAATGAACATTCAAGGGGAAATCTTTACAACCACTTCTGACATGGCTGACAACTAATTGATGGAAATATCTAAACACACAAATGCATCGATATGACAGCTTATCAATTTTCACATTTTTGCGTTTAGAGAAATGACAAGCGGAAAATAATGAGAATGGAGAAGGAAGGGAGGTGAATGAATGATAGAAAGGAAGACAACTCACCATCACTATCTTCACTATTTAGACTTGCCAGTCTCTGGCAAATAGTTGACTTGCCGACAGAGGGTGATCCTACCACCTGAACTTTGAATTCCACCAAATCTGGATCGTCGGCTTCCAATGCCTCCTGAGAAATTGCGGCACCGAGTGGTGATTCTCGACTTCCAGAAGGAATTTTTGGTGGTGCTTGAGGTGTAATTGGTGGCCGTCCTGGGGAATAGGATGCCCGGCTACCTTGGGTCAAACTGACCGATGAATTGTTTCTTGACGCATTTCCAGACATACGTTTAGGGGTTATGTCCTCCACTATATCCTGATTGTACGTTGTCAAGGTCCGACTAAACACCCGTTTATCAACAACATGGTCCTTCCCGCTACTTGCTGTCGTAAAAGATGTTGAAGGTGAGGAGTAATCGACCACACTTTCATTTGGATGAAGCATGGAATGGCTTCGCCTTCCTCGCATTCTTTGGCGTCGTGTCTGAGTTGTTTCTGCCGTGTAATTGGGTGCGACTTTGCTGCTTGGAGAGTAGGAGATGCTACAGAAGTAGTCAAAGTCGTCAAATGTTGAAGCCACAGACTCACCCTCATCCATTTCCTCATTGCTATTGTTGGGAAGCACGACTTTGCAAGGCAACTGTCGTCTCATTCGTTGCTCTGGCTTATCATTCCCTTTCATTGAGCGTGCTTGATGCCGTGTCTCTCCCCTATGACTGAGATTCGGTGATAGACGAGGAGCAAGTGGAGAGTTGGAGATAGCGCTGGAGGTGACAGATGAAGCCACAATGGATGCTTGTCGATATTTTTGGAGATTTCTGTGTGGTCGTCCGCCAACTGAAGGCGGTCTATGCGTTCGTTGGGCAATCTCAGAAGGGGATGGCGAGTTCGTGGCTCGAGAGGAAGACCGAATACCCTCCATGGGAACTCGCTTTTTTGCAGGAACGTGAAGACTTCGAGCACGATTTAAAGCAGCCTCAGAGATCTGAACGTTGGGCAGAACTCGCCGTGTCGAATAGGCACGATGAAGACGATCTTTTAGTTCCTCTGTAATAACAATAGTAGTAGCAGTATTAGTGTTAGCGTTGGATTTTCAATGGTCGAAGCCGTGACGTAGTGGTGGGATACAGTGTTTTTCAACTAAGAGAACTGACACTGGTTGTAATAAGAGCAGTGGAGTTAATGAAGATGGTTATTTCTGCCACGGGCGTGTGGCGCGACCAATGGGAGGGATGAATTAAACCTCCCTCAGCCAATAGAAGCGAGCTGTTAAAACATGCTCAATGCACATTTGTGTTGCTTTGAGCATCAGAAGGGAATTTTTCGGACATATGTAACCAGCAATAAAGATAAGTTTCTTCACTACTTGATAGAGTTTAAACTAATCAAATGATAAAATTATTCTTTTTTCCCTCTTTTCGGATTAACATGGCCCATCAAACTGTCGTCATGAGTAGGCCCTGGCAACTGGTAGCGAACGTGTTAAGTGGAGGAAGAAAGGCGGTCGATCTGAAATTTCGACAAGTAGTTGCTACAAAACATGACTTATTTTTTGCATAATTTATTTTGGAGTGGATATGAGTCTACAAATTAGGATAGTGTTATAGTCAGGCAATATTTACTACCGACATCCATCTGGCTCATACATATGGATGGAACTGAAGGGCATTTAGGCAGTGGATCAAAGAGAAAGTTTTATTTTTAATCTTGAAAAACGAGGCAATGTCCATGAGGCAAAGGCTACTCGCAGATAGGCTTCATGCTTCGGTCTCACTCCCCAGGCATCTCAGGATTGGCCGATCAATTGTCAGTTATCAAAGAGACCCGATGCCTTTAAGGCGTTGTAGATAATTCTACCTGCAGTGCGCCGCACAAAGTACGTACAGTTTTCTCAGGTGCCTTTGAAGTGTAGAGTGGACAGTGAATAGCTAATGAGATGGTTATTCACTTCAGGAATGATGGAATGCAAACTCACTTCACCATCGCAAATCACTCGTCAGCGGGATTCTGATAGCCTTTGAAGCCTATTGCCTCGCCTCTGTTGATGCATTTAGTAGCGCCCATTTGTTTAGCAGCCTCCACGACTTTCTTGATTTATGCGGGTATGAATAAACATTTTGTCACGGACATTAGACCTAACCGGGGAGTTATTCCGGCTGTTCGGATCTCCATTTAGCACCAGTAAGTAACTCCCTTTTTAATGAATCTTCCAACGAAAAGTAATTGAGACCTAGAGTTTGTTTTTTTTTTTTGCAACAAATGACAAATCTACAGGTTATTTTAATGGGAATACACGTAAAACAATCTTTTGAAGTCCCGTAAAACAGACCCCTGCTTAAAAAATTAAATTTTGGTTAGGTACGCAAAAGTTACCATAAAAACTCTACTAACAAATTAATATGTAGGGCATTTATCGTAGAAGTTCAGCAACATTCGCAGCTATTAATCAATGCGAAACTAATGTATAAATACCCCTAAAACAGTAAACCCTGATTTGACATCCAAAAAAAGTCTTATGACATCCTAGAATAATATTCTTGGGGCGCTTCACTAAACTGAGGACGAAGGAGCCATTCTTCATCCAAACCATGCCCACTTGTCACAATTTTGCTTTTTTGCCAAGTAGTAGAAATCTATAACATATGATGGGATGACAGCTTAAAACGGATAAAGACTATGCCGGAAGAGCCTAAAAAATGCAGTGACAAGAGGAATTCTGCAGATGCATTGAATCATACATGTAAAAATCTCATTTCAAATTAGGGACATTGGGGTCTTCAAAAATTCTATTCTGCGTACGGGTAGCAAATTTATTATTTCAGACCCCTAACACCTTTTACAAAAACACTAAAATTTGCTGCTTACACAATGTAAGTAGGTTGTTTAGTTATTCAGAACTAAGGACGTGTAACCATGGCGATGCAGAGGCATATCCTTATAAAAAATGTACGGACGTTTATCCATTGTTACAAAATTATGCAAAACATTACCCACATTAGTGAGTGATCAAGTATTTAGACAAGCAGATGTTGATTAAATAAATTAATCTGCATTATGCTACATCATGTAACCTTGAGAGTCCGCTTATTTTCAAAACAGCTTAGCTGCAATCACCTCCTGTAACTTACACGAATCTGTCAAGTCCGTAGATCGTTTGTAAGGATGGATTGTGAAGCAGAAATACTGGCTAATCTATTGGTAAAGCAGTATTTGCCGTCTATTTTTTAACTCTACCGCTATAATATGCTACATTTTCCAGTAAATTCGCTGCTCACCGACCAAGAATAGACCTTGATTTTCCAACGATCTCTAAGTCGAACAGAAATTCCATTGGTTACTTGTACGCGCTTCACTCACTGCTCACTGCACACTTCTAAGGCATCATTTCAATCCCAGACCACCAGGTTTGCTTCGTGTGTGGTGAAGTGAGGAAAAAAAATCCATTTTTTACTCTCCAGAATCTTCTGCCATGGTGAGATCTATCTGCTTGAGACATTCCGAAGTTACGCGGGAAAAAAAGCAGCTAGAGCTTGTGCATCGACGAAAATGACTCATTTTTAGCCACTCAAGGTGACGTAACAGCTCATACCCCCACATAAAATAAACCTTCCAGTGAGGGAATTTGCACTTTAAATAAGAGTGGTGAAGGGCAATACCGCCCCGTCCTCATCATCACGTGGTAATTTTCACTTTTTCTCGACACCGTTGTTGGAAGACACCGGTAGGACGGAAATGGAGGCGCTTGGATCTTCCAGAAACAAGTTTTTGTAAGAGAAGAATTTGTAGTTACCTTATATCCCGTTGAAAAAGGGCATGCGCAAGAGAATTCCTTTTATCTGTTTCACTCCCAAATAAACAGTTAGTCTGAGTTATGTGAGAGCTAGAGTATAAGAGGATCAAGACTGAATGGATGGATGACCCTCATTTGTTTTCTTTCCCTTCCCCCACATTGTCCCAAAAAAGCTAGTTGTTTGTTTTTGATAACAAATGTTAATTGTCAACAGCCTTAGGAAATAAAGGCGCTCTTACTTTGCTCTATATTGATATCAAAGGAAAACATAGATAAAACATATTATTGTGGTTTAAGCAGAAAAGACGTAATTAATGTAAACTGTTACATCTGCTTCCACTAACTGAAGCAAACAAATATCTTTCAAACCATAGAAATGGGAAAAGCTAACTAAATTCCTTTCTATTGTTCAAATCACCTACATTTGTTGCCATTGCGTGACTGAGATGTCTTTCTGACACTGAAAATTGACATGAAGGATAGAAAGTAAACTAGATGCCTGACACCTGATAAGGGCTTAAAAGACAACGTAGGTAACTTCGCCTCCAGAACATACTCTCTCTAACCATCCAAGCATCCGGTGGTGTTTGTGTGACACGGCAACAGTGACAACAAGCCACCGTAAAATTGGTCGTTGAACCGGAAACGGAAAGTTTTGTGTAAAGAAGTTAAAGAATTCATTTACCTCTGCCTGGATTTTTTATTAAGGAAATTGAGCATTCAAAGGGATTTACAAGGCTTAAATCAACTCGGGAAAAAGTTACATAAATTTCTGTAATGATAATTAGATCTTTCCATCAAATCTACTATTTATCATATTTAAGTAGTATTCGTGGAGAGAAAAAGGATAAACTTTAATATATTCTGGGCCAAGTATGCTGTTAATAACGGTGAATGAGAAAGAGAAAATTTATTTCATTTGATGTGGGACTTGATAATCTCTCACCTGGATGGATATAGGCAATGGAAGTAGCAGCGGCTTCGGA
>NW_020170407.1:378816-382749 GCF_000524195.1 Echinococcus granulosus | reverse complement strand
AACTTTCTTGAATTAAATGATACCTTAAACAGATTGGGAAATTAAGAAAGCTTTAACAAGAGGCGAGTTTGCTCGTTTTAAGATCAGAGAAGTTTCGGGGTCACAGAAAATGGCTTTTGTTTTGGTTCGAGAGGTGTCCATAAGTAAGGTCGCCATGTCTAAATTTGGTTACCAAGGCATAACGAAGTCTATGCAAACACGGTTTTGGTGATATTTGCATCCCTAAAAAGGTGTCTAGTTCTATTGTCTGGATGTTTTCCTTTTTCCTGCCTTTTTTCCGACCGTTTAGGAACGGCTTGGAGCTAGCGCTAGCGTCCTGGTACAGGGCAGGGCTAATCACAGCGCCGTAAAAACGTCGGAAGGTATGCGCATGTACACATCACATTTCAGGTTTATTCGTTTGGGTCGGTAATATGGGTCTGAAGTCTTTAAAAAACTCAACAGAATTCGTGTCCATGCACGTACTTTGCTGTTTATAGGCGGCTGGAGAATAGGCCTAAAGGTAAACTAAAGAAGAATTGAATATCGAAAAAAATTTAATCAAGAAGAACTATGTATATCATTTAGCATCATCTTTCGAGGTGCCCATTTCCCAAGTAAAAGCCTGCGAGGCCAGGATTACAAAGGAGAAACCACGCAAAATTTATTCAGGAATACGACATCTGACTAGCCCTCTCAACTTAGGAGATATGTTAGATAAGGCATAACCCATGGGACAAATAAATGTGTCAACTTCGGATTCGCGTCGTCGGTGTTTACTTGATCGCTTAAGTGACTTCTGTGCCAGCATGAAAGAATTTCTAATGTATCACTTCATCCTGTACTTTGGTATGAATTCACAATGTGGCAATGCAGACAGAGGGAAAGGCAGGCAAGTGGAGGAGAAGGTCTTGAATTATCTGATCCAAAAGCGGTTCTAGTGGCACTGATGATGGGCTGGATGAGGTTGAAAAGAAGGAGGAATGCTTAAAAAAGATAGCAGGTAAGCTGCTTCACGATAGCGGATTCATTAAGCCTTGTTATTCAGTCGATTTGCATCAATTAGTTGGGTGGTAAATTGCTCACTCTGACAAGAGATGTCCCAACCATTCAGTCAAGGCCAGATTAGATAAGATCAGGTCGAATTAAATTAAATCAAGTAAGGGGAGCGATACCTGACCATCGAAAGCCCAGGTAAAAGTGTTGATTGGGAATGATCGCGGGATTAACTCGTCTAAGTTGACAGCGTTCACCACTTGTCAGCAAACCTACTTTTTCCCCAACTCCGATGCCGATAGCAAGTAAGTAGTAAATACTTCGTCCCTTGCCTAAAACGCGAGCCAGGTAGCCTTTGTGTAAGTTACCCTTATGTTTATTTTTCACCACCTCTTGAGAGACAAATCGTGCGCTGCATTAGTGCCGTCTTCACGATATCTGTCCATCACAAACTGTCCTACTCCAAACGACGTAATCATATGCTTCCAAAGACATGGGATGATTCGTTTACACCTCGGAAAAAAAGCCCTTAATACGTTTCCTACTAGATGAATTATCGAATCCGGAAGTAAATATATGACATACATTCTTTACCAGTTTATGGTGCCTGGTTGCACCCAGTCGTGTGGCGCAAAGAGATCTATTTATTCGAAAACAGTAAGACCAAATTACGTTTATATTTCCTTCTTCCTTGAGCAGCAGTTGAATGTGTCAACCAGGCGGTGCAGCTACTGGTGGCGGATCAGCCTCTGAGGTCTCTGACGGGACCTGCATTCGAAAGTCTTCTTTTGATGAGTGAAGATGGTTGCATGACTTTCACTCCCGCCTCATGGTTAGTTTTAGGGAATCCGCCGACGCCAGTAGCATTGCCTGTCTCACCTTTTTAGTTTAAGCAATACTTCAAAGCGGGGCTTTTCAACAATAACTTTCTTTTATGCATACGTTAAAAAAATTTAAAAATGTGGGAAAATTCCTGATTAAATGACAATACCTATATCTGGTAAATCTTTGAGCCCTATTTTACCGCACAAGTTAAGGGAGGAAGGCAGATAAAGCTCTCGCAGTAAATTCTTTTATGAGGGTAGAGCATGCCTGCACTACGATTAAAATAAAACAATTTTTGTCCCCTTTGAACCAGCCTTATAACGATCTGATGATAATTTGGATGCCAGTTGGGTTCACGAATTAGGTAAAATAAGGAAGAGGCAGTTGTGGTGATGACGTTATTAGAGTATCATGTTTTCCCCGTTTAGATGATTTACATTAATTTGCACGAAATGTGCTCCGATTTTACGGGTAGGCGAACTGGTCAACAAACGGAAGTAGAGACAGAGAGTTAACGTATCTTAAGATGCAACGGTAGACATGATACATCGCTGTTGCAAAGCAGAAGAGTCAGCACGTTTTCAACCGAAATTCGTTGACGATAAATTTACGCCTGGTCGAGTAACCTTTCGTAAACTGCGCCAATTTACGAGCAAAAGACGTCGTCAAGGGAGAGTGGTGTATATATTTACAAAATATAAACAACCCAGGTTTGGAAATATACACTTTCTCTGAGAGTTTTCCATTCTCTCGTGAACCACAATTTTTGTAATAATCATCCTCTGCCGAAAACGAAGTAATTTTGAAGGCAATGTTTATTACAGCTTATAGAAGCACATCATGATTCGTCAATAGTAGAAGTGACCTTTTGCAAATTCCTGTCACTCTAGGATGAATACTTTACTTCTTTCACAATAATTTTCAAATCTTTACTTTGAAAACAAAATGTTGTCGAGAGTAACACAAATTTGTGGGAACCACATTAGTTGCCTGCAGTAAAAAGCAAATTAAAACAATGGAGGGGTTCAAGCAACAGGAAACATGGAACCGGACATACCATAAGTGGAGTTTGAATTATCCATTTTGAAGGTAGGGGGTGGTTTGAGGTAGTACTGGGGGTACAGGTTTTGGTGATAATTCTTGGGAATGACGGGGCCACTTTGTCATGCGACCACGTTGCGCTATAGAGCATCAGAGGGTGATGGAGGAAAGGGCAAAGCCCTGATTGGTCACTTTCTGAGAGAGCCAATGAGGATACGATCGTTCAGTTTGAGCACTCCTGAGTCTGGTGATTAGATATGCTAAATTGAGGGATTGCAACCAAAATGACACAAAACATTGATGAGATTGGTCTCATTTTGGTATTGTTGTAGCACTTTTACATATTGATGTGCAACTTCACCCTGTTAATTTAAGAAAGAAACACTAACTAGTGAAATGAGACTAGGGAGTACTTGGCAGATGAGTAGGTATCTTGCATTAAGAAACGCGGGGACGAGGGCGGACCGGAGTGTGAGGGATAAAGACTCCGCGTGGTTGAGAACATCCTCTGAAAAAGGACATTAGTTTCTTTGAAATATCGTTCGACGTGGTTTCCTTCAATTATTATTTTGGTGTTCCCCTCCTCCCATCCTTAAATAGGGCCGAAGACTGTTCGATGAATTAGTGTAGTCGGGGTATTTACACCGTTTTTAAATGTTAGTAGTAAAGGATGCAAAATTAGCTAAGAGTCTCCAATATCGAACCATAGTGGTGAGTAAATTACTTAAACGTGTGAGAAATGCAGAGTGACGTTTGCCATAAACCAAAAACCATGAGTCTTAATCGTTTTTTTTTTCAGAAAAAAGGACACCAATAAACAACCAAAGATAATTGTTTTGTATATCTTTTGTAACTAGAAAATCGACTTCAGTTGGATGGAACCCCTCCTGAGGCGTGTTGGCCAGAGTTGGTAGTTCGTCTTAAAAATGAGTGCTCAATGCTGCCATCAAAGTATGTTGGGAATGTTTCTCGTGCAAAAATGAAAGGCACCTTAAAAAAATGTCAAAATATCCGGCATATTCCAAATCTTTACTGGCACTTCATTCCACATACGACTGTTGACATTCAGACAGTGGACGGATCAGTTCCTTC
>NW_020170407.1:375262-378716 GCF_000524195.1 Echinococcus granulosus | reverse complement strand
GAGAAGGAGGAAGAATACAAAGCAGACAAAGAGTATGCGGAAAAGTAGCTTCTACTGAAACCACCTTCAAGGAGTATCGTGTCGAGTTGATGGATTTTGACCACGATTGCTGATTGACTTTCAGCAAGTGCACAATTCTTAGTGATCACTAGGTAGAAGGTAAGAAGAATACTATGATGAAGCGGTTCAAGTACCTTTTTGCCACTTAGTCGATCAGCTACTAGCAAAATGTACTGCTTCAGTAATAAAGGGTCACTGCAAAGGGTTCTCGTGCTACCCGAAGATCGATGTCACGTGGATGCAAAGAATACGGTATGCAAGCCACACGGGTTAGTAAACATCGAGCCTGTAATAAAGCATGTTGTGGCGCAAACGCAACACCCAACATGATTCTCCGTGTCCAGGAAGTCCAGGCGGTAAGGAAGGGGGTAGTTCGAACGACTGTCCTCCTGCATCCAACTCCCCTTGCCTTCCTCCGCCTCCTTCTCCTCCTCCTCTGCCATCAGACGAAGCTGAGCTTACACCTCAACTCCCCAAGGAACGCCCAGACATGGAGCACTTCCAACTCCTCAAGTGGAATGCTTGTGCTTTTTGGTCGTGGGATGTTATGCACGACACCTGTGTCATCTGTCGCAATGCTATGATGAGTCTCTGTGAGTTGCATACCACCTCTTTTGATTTTCATGTAATATCATAGAAACGGCCATTTGTTTGGAGTTTTTATTTAACATTCAAGCCTGAAACAGAGTCAGAGGAGGGTCAAACTTCACTGTTATCTGTTATCTTCAAGATTGATCACACTGTGATCGTCCTTTGGGAAGAAAATTAGCTGGCGCATCAGATAGTCCATAAAACGTTTGGAAGTGGTAGTAAACGACCTGTTCGTTTCTCATAAAAGCATAAGATTATTTATATCAGTTCGCGGGGTGTTTCAGAGAGTACGACGTATCAACTAATACAAATTCGAAGAAGCCTCTTTCAGGGCGTTTTACGTCCAACCATTTAGTGGGGAAGTATTCAAAACTGACTGATTACTTGCATATACTCTCCCGGCTCTCCCTCCCCTCCTCCCTTGACGGTGTCAAAATTTCGCGTTGCTAGCACATAAATTAAATAAATAAGCGGCTTGCTATAAGTGAATATTGTCGAAGATAATTTTTTATATGTTCAGAATTTCAATTTGTTTATTAACAATTATACGTATGCATAAAGGTGAAATAGCGTTAATTTTATCCCAGAGGACTAATCTAGCCTTTAGTGTAGTGACTCCTAAGAAATGTGCACTTGCAGAAAATTAGTCATCAATTGTGCATAAGATCCATCAACCCGTTATGATGCTACTTAAGAATGATCTCAGTAGAAGCTTCATTCTCCTCCTCTTGCATTTCAAATTATTTATCTTCTTCCTCCTCACAAACAGTCAGCACTACTGAATCAGACAGAAAGAGGCGACACTCTGATTCTTTCACTACAACACAATATCTCAGAAGTCATCTCAGTGAAATAAAATGACCTGTGAAAGGATTCACACCCTAGAAGGATAAACTGCAGTTTTGGAGGATGGGGATGGGAATTGGGTATAATGGAAACTGCTTCATCGTCACCTTCATCTTCATCACCGTCCTCACTCCTCAAATCAAACTAAACCGTGTCCTCCTTAGTTCCCTGATGATCCATATCATCTCCATTTCATCCTCATGCCACACCTGTCATCATTATCGTACCACTTGACAATCACATAATTACACACGAAAGTGGAGTGGGCAGACAATTTGGGAAGGAGGAGTGAGCTGACAGAATTGGAAGTGGACATGGGTGAATGGACTTCATGACTTGCAGAGACACGGCACTGTGTGGAAGTGGGAATGGCAAGTTCGCGTCATGTCGAGTGTACATTGCAGACCGTGGAATGCAGTGAATATTTGCTGGCATTCCTTGTGGTCTGTGCGTAGTCTTCCAGAGCCATCGCATGATTGTTGACACGAGGATTGCAGTAGTGCATTCGATGGTCACCCAGTGTGTGTATGGCGTCGGTCGATCCATTCTCCTCTCACCTCGAGTTTTCCTGCTCTCCTTTTCCATTCCATTTCACCTTATTTTATGCTGCACTATACTGTGCGACATTACTGGAAGAAGCGTTGTCATTGTGTCCTTTGTAGGTATCCACTGTCAGGCGAAGATAGGAACCAACCCGTTGGACGAAATATGCGCCGTGGCATGGGGAGTGTGCAACGTGAGTCCGCCCTCATATCCACACGACTTCATAACTGCCTGCACCCTCCCTCACATGCACACAGTGTTGTCGTGTTGAAATGTCAAATTGTGACGCCTGTCAGTGACATGAGGTGCGCAGCATATGAATGGGCGCTTGGCAATGTCAGATGGGTTAGCGAGGTGTGCTGCAGTCCGAATAAAAGACCGCGAGTTTGAGAAGCAGCATCGACCAATCAATCAATCAGACAATGAATCAACTAGTCTGACGTGTTGGATGGAAGTGGCTTGTGTCGAGTGTGAATGGCACCAGTGGATTGGCGCGGACATCCGCCTTCGAAAATACAGTGGTGGGGGGAGGGATGTGTGGGAGGTGATAGTTGATAGGTGGTATCAGATCGCTGCCCAACTGGTGCCCGTCGCAGGTCCTCTTTTCAACAATCGCCTTTCACTTGACTGCATAATTTCCCAACGGCAGGATGTCGTTAGTGGAAGGCTTATTTGTGAAAGATGTTTGCATTAGTTTGAGAAGTATGAAAGTACCGAAGGAACCTGTCTCGTCCTATCTTATCACGTCCCTCCCACCCCATCCTACTGCATAACATCACCTCCCATGTAACCTTTCCGCTCATTCATCTGGTTGAGTGGTTTTAGCGGAGCAAGGAAGTTGGATGTTTTAGTGGACCGCAACACCTGCTTTTGAGTGGTGTGTCCCCATTCCCCAATCGACATGTCTTGGCAGAAATGAGCAAGTTTGGCTGGAGATGCGGTTGAATGAGTTGCCTCATGACATGCTTTCCTTGCTTTGATCAGTCAATCGCACGTGTTCAGTCACAATGTTAGTTAGGTTGGTTGAAGTGTTTGCCGTCTCCTCACATTCTGGGTGACAGTGCAGTGATGGATGGTGTGAGTCATGGGGATTTGTGGCGTGATCTGTGCTTCAAAGGCTGTGTTGAGAGTGAATGACATGCGATTGGAAGTGAGGAGTTGTTTGTGAGTAATGGCGTAGATATCTGGTGATAGATGAGTCAGTGACCGAGGATTAACTGAGGGTGTCCGTTTCCATTGATTTCGGCATTGTTGGGCGATGATGATGATGATGATGATCGCAGTGGAGGTGGGAATGTTGGTGCCGACATTAGTACGCCACGTTATGGAAGTGGGTGCCATTGGGACTGATAGACTAACTTACAAGTCCACTGATGAGAGGCGGCGACACAACCTTGGTTTCCTCCTCCTCCTC